>NC_071107.1:37550000-37750000 GCF_024256425.1 Clarias gariepinus
TATTAATGAAGAGTACTTTTACAGAACCAAAGCGGTGAAAGGGTGTGAGCTCGAACCCCATTGCCGTTCTCGGGCTCTAAAGGGTTAACGCTATATAGAGCCTGATGTAAGATGGCCGACATTTCATTCTGCCCTCTTCAGCTAAAATTAGCAGACTGGAGGGAGAAACACTCAGGAGACGTCAGCTCCCTCTTTTTCTCTCTTTTTGTCTTCTTTTCATCACCGAAGGCTGATTGAAACCGTCGCCACAGCAGCAGGATCTTAGCTTTTCATAGTGACTGAATCCAGATGTTTTGGAGCTCACACCTTGACCGCTCTGCCACATGGCCCAAAACCTTGTCTGTCTCTCCTAGGGCATTAGCACTAGCACTGCTCGCTTTTGCTAGCCGTTAGCTTAGCTCGTGTTTAGGAGAATAAAGATGAGGTTTAAGTTGTCGGATTTAATAAAACGCTACGTATTGACAGATACGTATTGACAATATTGCAGAGCTCTGGTTTGTACTCAGAGACGATGATGACTCATATTTATCCTAACGTGTTTCAAGCAAACACCCAAAGTCTAACCCAAAAATCACTTTACATTGACAAACGTCCTCATCAACCCTGTGTGTGTGTGTGTGTGTGTGTGTGTGTGTGTGTGTGAGACATTGCCAGGTGTCAGTAACAGCCTTATGGTGGAAGATCCTCCATTGAATAGCAAGTGGGACAAGAATATAAATATATACACAGTGGCCAGTTTATTAGGTACACGTCGCACTTACTGGACTGCAGACCTGCCCGAATCCGTCACAGCATTTCTTGAGACATGAGAGCGTCATTTAGCCGCTGCAGAGCTTTTAAAACACATCGTGCATTGCTTGTACAGTTGCAACAAGCGGTCAGATTACTCTACAGTGTGTGTGTGTGTGGGGGGGTGGGGGGGCGTGTGAAGGGAGGTCTGAGCTTCTAACTGACTGAACACACCTGATCAGGTGGGGGATCAGCAGGGGACGTTGTGACTCTCGAGAACATGTGATTGGTTTTGAAGTTCTGTCTCAGTGCTCAGGTCTCTGTGTGACTCGTCCCATGTATCCATGTCTTCTGGTCACAACACACACACACAAACACTTCGGACCTCTGAACAAGGTTTCATTCAATAACTGACTGAAATTTTTTATTTATTTATTTATTTTTTAACATATACGGTGGGTAAAAATAAAGAATCCCCCCCCCCCTTAAAATAATCACATTTAGTTTTTCCCAGCTGTATTTACTCTGTATGTGAGTGAAAGATTTAACACCCACATGTCAGAACAATTAGAAAAAAAATCAGAATCACAGATTTGGAAAAGGATCATCCTAACGATAACCCTTCCTAAAAATAACTTGTAAACTCAGTGAGGTGAAGTTAATCACCTTCTCAATGGCACATAAAGCCGTTTGAGTTTGAACTGTGATCAGCTGTGGTCATTTTGATTAGTTCAGCATGAAATGCTGGAGCAAAAAAATCAAAGGCTTTATCACTGCCTTGAGGCTCTGTGAGGTCTATTTAATTATGAAATTATTAAATTTATATATATATAAAGGCTACCAAGAGGCCAACAGCAACTCTGAAGCAGTTTTACAAATTCTCCCCAGATGTGGTCACCATCACATTTAACTCGAATAATCACTCAATTTAGCCGTTCTGCAAGAAGAAAAAACAAATCCTGTCTAGACGTGCAGGGCTTTGTGTGTCATTGAGAAGGTGATTAGCTTCACTGATTGAGTTTACGAGCCAAATCAGTGATTCTGATATTTAATTTTTGTTTTATTCGGACATGTTGGTGTTAAATCTTCCTTTGGATGTGAAAGTAAATACAGCTGGATAAAACAAAACCTGCGTCTGTCTTCATTTCAGGCTGCAAAGCAACAGAATGTGATTATTTTGCAGGAATAAAATACTATAATGCAGGATTTAAAGAGAAGAGGCGTGTGTGTGTGTGTGTGTGTGTGTGTGTGTGTGTAAATTAAATAAACTCAAACTCAAGCAGAAACATGTTGATATTATGTGGGTGATAAATTCAACTAAGCGCAGACTCCGCCCACTGTGACTTACATACATTAGGCAGGACTGTATAAAATAATATCTGTGCATCAAGGCACACACACACACACGCACACACACACACACACACAGTGTGTTTGTTAATTAGCACTCAGAATGTATAAAATGGTTCCAGTGCATTGTGTGTCCTGTTGATGTGTGTGTGTGTGTGTGTGTGTGTGTGTGACAGTGGTGGAGCTGCTGCACTGGCGGGACATGAAGCAGACGTCGGTGCTGTTCGGCAGCGTGCTGCTGCTGCTCTTCTCTCTGACTCAGTTCAGCGTGGTGAGTGTGATGGCGTACCTCGCCCTCGCCGCGCTCTCCACCACCATCAGCTTCAGAGTCTACAAGTCCGTCCTGCAGGCCGTGCAGAAGACTGACGATGGACACCCCTTCAAGTGAGAGACCGTGTGTGTGTGTGTGTGTGTGTGTGTGTGTGTGTGTGTGTGTGTTACAGCAGCTTCATCTCCTCCTGTACATGTTACCTGTAACTGAGTTCCTGATTCAGCAGCAGCTCCACTGAACATCTACCTGTGTGTGTGTGTGTGTGTGTGTGTGTGTGTGTGTGTGTCAGGGCGTACCTGGAGAAGGAGATCTCTCTCTCCCCTGAGCAGATCAGTAAATATGTGGAGAAGGTGCAGCTGTATGTGAACTGCACCGTGAAGGAGCTGTGCAGGCTTTTCCTCGTCCAGGACCTCGTCGACTCGTTAAAGGTAACGCGGGTCACATGACCTGATGGAGCTCCTGAGCGCTCGTGTTGGTTCTATAACCACAGCATCCTGATATCAGAGCCGCCATCACCTGCATGAGACTGTTTACGTGTTAGTAACAAACAAAACCCTTCTACAGCTACATGTGTGTGTGTGTGTGTGTGTGTGTGTGTGTGTATGTAGTTCGCAGTGTTGATGTGGTTGCTGACATACGTTGGCGCGCTGTTTAACGGCCTCACTCTGCTCATTCTGGGTAAGATAACACACACACACACACACACACACACACACACACACACACACACACACACACACACACACACAGAGTTCTGGAGTAGGCTGCTCTGGCCCAAATCCATTCTGATGACTTTTAGGTGTAACAGGTGTTGCAGGTCACTAACACTGTGTGTGTGTGTGTGTGTGTGTTCCGTAGCTGTGGTGTGTGTGTTCACCGTGCCGCTGGTCTACGAGAAATATCAGGTATAATCTAATAAGCATATAATAATAATAATAATAATAATAATAAACAACAGTTTAAGCGTTGCCATGGCAACAGTTTATCATATGTTTATAATAATGTTTATTTGATGTTTGAAGTTACAGCCCTTTCTCTTTACCTCTCTCCCTCTCTGTCTCCCTCTCTGTCTCCCTCTCTGTCTCTCTCTCTCTGTCTCTCTCCCTCTGTCTCTCTCTCTCTGTCTCTCTCCCTCTCTGTCTCTCTCTCTCTCCCTCTCCCTCTGTCTCTCTCTCTCTCCCTCTCTCTCTGTCTCTCCCTCCCTGTCTCTCCCTCCCTGTCTCTCCCGCTCTGTCTCTCGCTCTGTCTCTCCCTCTGTCTCCCACTCTGTCTCTCCCTCTCTGTCTCTCTCTCTCTGTCTCTCCCTCCCTGTCTCTCCCGCTCTGTCTCTCTCTCTGTCTCTCTCCCTCTGTCTCTCTCCCTCTGTGTCCCCCTGCAGAAGCAGATAGATCAGTACCTGGGACTCGTCAGATCGCAGGTGAACTCTGTAATGACAAAGTGAGTATGAACTGAATCACAAACACTATGAAGTGATAAATCTGAGCCTGCTGTCATCCATCAGTTGAGCCACACGTGTGTGTGTGTGTGTGTGTGTGTTGTTTCCTGTTCCACAGACTAAGGGAGAAGGTTCCTGGAGCCAAGAAGAAGGATGAATAAAATCCCTCCATCCAGAAGCCCTAAACACGGCGTAGTCAGTAACGAAGGCAGCCCGGCTGCGTCCCAATCCTGTTTTCGAACACGCCCTCGCTGACTTCCACCCCACCTGCCCCAATAATCCCCCCCACAAACACACACACCCCCTCGGCTGCGGGACGCTCTTGCTTCTCACCCTCACCACTGCAGCCTTCAGAAGCACAGATTACCCAGAATGCAAGTCTCCATCAATCCTAGAGTTTTTTTTTTTTATCTAGCAAGTACACTTCATGAGCACTTCTAAGGGGAAGTCAGCGGGGGTGTATTTAAGGTGTGTGCCGATAACACGCGACTACGAGTATTAACTGACACCCTATCGGGATTGATGATGACATCACCGCCATGTTGTGTATTTTAATTCCTTCTGGTCACATGATTAGCTCTAGCTGTTCCGATTGGACGATGAGCCGCGGCGTCGATGACGATCCTGGTGTAGATCGCGGCGGTTATCGACACACGCCTTAAAAAAAGACGTTACAATTTATAAAAATCTAAAAATTCACACGATAATAATTATTAATGAAACAAACCCCCCGCTAAAAGACGACAGTGTGTGTGTGTGTGTGTGTGTGTGTCTCCAGACACCACAAGCGACAAGTTCTGTTTTGCTAACAGATCAGACGGTTAAGTTTCATTTGTGAATAAATAGTTTGCTAAGGAAGAAGGTGAAGATGACGCGGTGTAATTAACGGTCAAATCCAAAACACGCGGGAAACAAACGGCGCTAAATCATTAATACCGTCACGATGTAAACGCGCGAGCGACACAAGCGGCTTTTTCTCTCAGTTTGCTTCAGATTTAAACGCATGAACGTCAGTCTTTAGTAAATAATATTAGCTTTCTTTCTATGCTTTCATTCTGCATTGCTTCAAAAACATCTCACACACACATACACACACACACACACAACATGCACACACAACATACACACACACAACATGCCTGCTCAGTCGCCGTACAACTGCTTAAATCACTGCTTACACACACAGGCGCACATGTATGAATATAAATATATTGTGAATTATTTTGTGTGTGTGTGTGTGTTTGCACACAGTAATTTGAAAGTGTGTTAAATGTAATTCTGCTTTTGTAAAGTCAGGAGTGTGTTGAGTTCAGTGTTGTGGACTCTGTAACTGTCTGCACTCATGTATTTATCAGATGAACAAAATCCAATAAATGTGCTGTAATGTACAACGTGTGTGTGTGTGTGTGTGTGTGTGTGTGTGTCCTGCAGTGGATTGGCACCCTGTCCAGGGTGTACCTCCTGGGATAGGCTCCAGACACCCCCCAATGACCCTGAATACAGGATTAGGCGGTATAGACGATGAGTGTGTGTGTGTGTGTGTGTGTGTGTAGTTGAGGGTTGTGCACTTAAAGGTGAAAAGCTCCATAAAAGAACCCATCAGAGCATCGTGCTGTAACTCACATGCACCAGAACTTGCTTCTTCTTTTACAGGTTTACTGTTTCTCATTTCAGTATCCCTGAAGAGAAAAGAGTCCAATGAACATCTCCCCTTCTGTCCTGCAGTGGTGGTGTGGTTACTGTTCTAGTCTCTGGTGTGGGACGTCCCTGGTTCTACTCTGTATCTGCTTCTCTGTAGGTCAGTGAAAAGTTCTAGAACACAAAAAGCGTTCAGGTGGTTCAGCTCGTGTCCCAGGTCTGAGAGTTTGTTGGTTCGAATCCCAAACACTTCTGCATTAAACTTTATCCCTCTTTGAGTTGTTTATAAAAGCCAAAGTTGCACTAAGCATCAACCCTACCGTGTCTCCACTGGGGCTCAAAACTACAACAACCCCGAGTAAAGGGCCAGAACTCATCCTCATGAGCCACCAGAGAACATGCAAGTACGTTGTATAGTAGAGCTTTATACAGTCATGTACAGTACGCAACCCTGAGCTACAGCTGAAACAAGAGAGATGGAGACGCGAACTATGGACATCACACATGAGGGACTGGTGTAGAGACCACTACGCCACTCCAGGACCAGGTGGAGGTGTGCTTGTTGAACTTTGGTCTTTAATAAATGACTTCAAGCAAGATCAAGTCTGCAGAAACAGAGCCATCGCTGGGACCAACAAACATGGTCTTGTCTAAGGGACATCACACACCAGACACTAACCACTACACCACTGGGGGGCGCTGCTGCTGATTACTGGAGTTTAGAATTTAGCATCAGAGCTATACAATATCAGACAGGTGGGTTAAATCTTACAGCTGATCAGTGTGTGTGTGTGTGTGTGCTGAGATTTTTTTTTTATAGATATTGGTAATTATTCCTAAATAATAATTCACAAGTCTACATTTTATTTTGAAATTATTTACATGAAATTTGAAGTGTTTAATAAAACATTAGGAGAAATGCTGCTGCTTAAACACTGAGCAAGTGGTCCCAAGACAGGGACTAAAACAAAAAACCTCATGGTGCCTGCAGGCTTCCAACAACACCCACTAGGTGGCGCCCATGGCCTCAAAAGATAGGTGTGTGTTAGTTGTTTAGAGGGACTTTACAAAAGTTACCATGGCAACACACAACCGTTATCTAGCAAGTTGTAGTTTCTTTGGGAAATATCTTTACTGATGTAAATAAACACTGAATCACTCGGTGTGTGAATTATCTGTTACTTTCTATGAATTCCTGATGTACAAAAGTGACATCACAGGCGTGACGGTGTCTCTGTACTGAACATCAGCGCGGCTCTGAGGACCCGCGGTTACCTACAGCCGGTTACAGCCGTGCTGGTGTTCTGAGTGTGCAGGTCCAAACCCAAACCTGATCCTCAAACTCTCAGATTAAGGTCATGTGACTCCTGAGGCTCCCTGGAACCCAGTTCACCAGTGGTGTGTGTGTGTGCGTGTGTGTGTTACAGCGGCTTCCTCTCCACCATGATAACTGTAACTGATTTCATCCCGAGTGTTCCAGATTCAGCAGCAACATCACTGAACATCTATCACACACACACACACAATCCAGAACATTCTTAGCTCTTACTTCTAACACTATAACATGTTAATACGAACATTACACCTTCCTGATGAAGTGTGTTAATTACTTTAAAATACGATTCTCACACACACACCATGAATAGGATTGTCAGGCAGTATTGACCCAAACTTGAGGTTTAATTTATTTATTTTAACTCAACACAATAATAGTTATACACACACACAGCTGATTAATGCAGCGGTGCTAAATATCCTGATATCAAGGGGTGGAGCCACTGCACCCAGTTCTGAAAGAAGATCCGAAAAGTCCTCCTCAGGCGGGAGGAAACTGGTTCTGATGGTCAGGAACAACAAAGGAACCACAAAACAGGCCTGCCATGAACTGGAACCTGGTGGAGCACCAGTGGCCCCAATTAAACCAATTTTACATTATGATGGACTTAAGGAAAAACAAAACCAAAAAAAAAAACTGTAATCATCTGCTAGATCCGGGCCTGGAGAGCCGGCGTCCAGCACCGCTCCGTGACTCGTCCGTCTGTAAACACATCATACACACTTATTAATAAACACTGATTTTGTTAAAGAGTTAAACACTTTAAAACAGTGCAGATGTGTAATAAACTAATAAACTCTCAGGTTTTTATTGAACAGTTATTGATCTGGAATAAACCTTAGAACTCAAACCTGTCACAGGTTCAGCAGCGTTACAGGGTGGAGCTGAAACAAAACACCAACGCTGCGGCCACCAGTCTGTAAAACCTCCATCTGCTGGGAGGGGCTGACCTGAAACACACACACACACACACGTATTATTAACAAAATCTAAATTAGTAAGATGCATTTTCATGGAACTATTTATTTAATAAAAAGTACACAATGTACATATAGTGTGTGTTCAGTGTTGCATTAATTATATAAGAGATAATGTACAGGTGTGTTACCTGGTTCCATTTTTTAGGGTTAGTGAAGTAAACCGGAGAACAGTCTTCCCTGGAGGGGGTTTTACAGAACAGTCTGAAACAAACACACACACACACGTTACTATTACATCTTTTCAGAGTAATTCTTTTCTTTTTTCGATACAACAATTAAAACCACAAAACGGAGAGATCTGGCTGTAGAACATGTCAATGCGCTGGGTGTTTAATTTAAGTCTACTCATCCTGCCTCTGGCGCCCCCTGCTGATATTACTGCAGCACAGCAGCATGACACAGACCTGATCAGTCGCTCTCGAGCGTCGTCCTGCAGCGTGCGGATTCTCTCCGGGCCGAGATGGAGGAGACCGTTCGGACCCTCACACACCAAACGGTTCATGGCTGCTCTCAGTGCGTTTATCTGGAAAACAGACACACACACACATCAACACAGTCAACAAAGGTGAAAATCCTAATATACGAATATCAGCTAGCATGTTTGAGTAAAAGTGTGTGCTCACACACGCGCACACAGCAAATCACCTCTGTGATGTCATCAACATCAACCCTCACATCAAAGGCCATCTCAATGTCATGCTCGGGAAGAATGGCCTCATGGGAGTTAGAGCCCAAACCACACAGAGCTCCAGTGAAGCAGGTCCGATTGTCATCAGTGCTGCAAGACACACACACGAACTCCCTTAGATTACACCAGCACACATACACAGCGATTCATACTGCAGGTAACACACACACACACACACATACATACACATGCATGCAAACATGCTCACGCTCTAATGGTGTTGAATAACAGGTAATTGAATTACAATGAAAAAGAGGAGTGGGGTGGGGTGAGACAGGTGGGAGTGGTGGAGTAAGACAGGTGTTGTGCAATAAGACGAACCGCAGCTCCATGACAGGAGTGAACAGCATGGTGATGAGGGCAGGAAGGCCGGGGATGTAAGGCATCAGTGCCGTCTCTTTAAGCAAAATACACAGACCTGCGCGCGCACACACAAACACACATTTAAAAACGAAAAAAAAATATTTTAAATGTGTTTGTATGGAGGGAGACAGACAGACAGACGGGTACCCGAGGCCCCGGGGGAGACAGACAGACGGGTACCCGAGGCCCCGGGGGAGACAGACAGACGGGTACCCGAGGCCCCGGGGGAGACAGACAGACGGGTACCCGAGGCCCCGGGGGAGACAGACAGACGGGTACCCGAGGCCCCGGGGGAGACAGACAGACGGGTACCCGAGGCCCCGGGGGAGACAGACAGACGGGTACCCGAGGCCCCGGGGGAGACAGACAGACGGGTACCCGAGGCCCCGGGGGAGACAGACAGACGGGTACCCGAGGCCCCGGGGGAGACAGACAGACGGGTACCCGAGGCCCCGGGGGAGACAGACAGACGGGTACCCGAGGCCCCGGGGGAGACAGACAGACGGGTACCCGAGGCCCCGGGGGAGACAGACAGACGGGTACCCGAGGCCCCGGGGGAGACAGACAGACGGGTACCCGAGGCACTGAGAGAGACAGACAGACGGGTACCTGAGGCACTGAGACAGACAGACAGACAGACAGACAGGTACCTGAGGCACTAAGAGAGAGAGACAGGTACCTGAGGCACTGAGACAGACAGACAGACAGACAGACAGGTACCCGAGGCACTGAGACAGACAGACAGACGGGTACCCGAGGCACTGAGAGAGACAGACAGACGGGTACCCGAGGCCCCGGGGGAGACAGACAGACGGGTACCCGAGGCCCCGGAGGAGACAGACAGACGGGTACCCGAGGCCCCGGGGGAGACAGACAGACGGGTACCCGAGGCCCCGGGGGAGACAGACAGACGGGTACCCGAGGCCCCGGGGGAGACAGACAGACGGGTACCCGAGGCCCCGGGGGAGACAGACAGACGGGTACCCGAGGCCCCGGGGGAGACAGACAGACGGGTACCCGAGGCCCCGGGGGAGACAGACAGACGGGTACCCGAGGCACTGAGAGAGACAGACAGACGGGTAACCGAGGCACTGAGAGAGACAGACAGACGGGTACCTGAGGCACTGAGACAGACAGACGGGTACCTGAGGCACTGAGAGAGACAGACAGACAGACAGACAGGTACCTGAGGCACTGAGAGAGAGAGACAGGTACCTGAGGCACTGAGACAGACAGACAGACAGACAGGTACCCGAGGCACTGAGACAGACAGACAGACGGGTACCCGAGGCACTGAGAGAGACAGACAGACGGGTACCCGAGGCACTGAGAGAGACAGACAGACGGGTACCTGAGGCACTGAGAGAGACAGACAGACGGGTACCTGAGGCACTGAGAGAGACAGACAGACGGGTACCTGAGGCACTGAGAGAAAGAGAGAGAGAGACGGGTACCTGAGGCACTGAGAGAAAGAGAGAGAGAGACGGGTACCTGAGGCACTGAGACAGACAGACAGGTACCTGAGGCACTAAGACAGACAGACAGACAGACAGGTACCTGAGGCACTGAGAGAGAGAGACAGGTACCTGAGGCACTGAGACAGACAGACAGACAGACAGGTACCTGAGGCACTGAGACAGACAGACAGACAGGTACCTGAGGCACTGAGACAGACAGACAGACAGACAGACAGACAGACAGACAGACAGGTACCTGAGGCACTGAGAGAGACAGACGGGTACCTGAGGCACTGAGACAGACAGGTACCTGAGGCACTGAGAGAGACAGACAGACAGACAGACAGGTACCTGAGGCACTGAGAGAGAGAGACAGGTACCTGAGGCACTGAGAGAGACAGACAGACAGACAGACAGGTACCTGAGGCACTGAGAGAGAGAGACAGGTACCTGAGGCACTGAGACAGACAGACAGACAGGTACCTGAGGCACTGAGACAGACAGACAGACAGGTACCTGAGGCACTGAGACAGACAGACAGACAGGTACCTGAGGCACTGAGAGAGACAGACGGGTATCTGAGGCACTGAGACAGACAGGTACCTGAGGCACTGAGAGAGACAGACAGACAGACAGACAGACAGACAGGTACCTGAGGCACTGAGAGAGAGAGACAGGTACCTGAGGCACTGAGACAGACAGACAGACAGCTACCTGAGGCACTAAGACAGACAGACAGACAGGTACCTGAGGCACTGAGACAGACAGACAGACAGGTACCTGAGGCACTGAGACAGACAGACAGACAGACAGACAGACAGACAGACAGACAGGTACCTGAGGCACTGAGAGAGACAGACAGACAGCTACCTGAGGCACTAAGACA
Organism: Clarias gariepinus; assembly: GCF_024256425.1. NCBI lineage: Eukaryota > Metazoa > Chordata > Actinopteri > Siluriformes > Clariidae > Clarias > Clarias gariepinus. The sequence goes on from NC_071107.1 coordinate 37,561,134, forward strand.
GACAGACAGACAGCTACCTGAGGCACTAAGACAGACAGACAGACAGGTACCTGAGGCACTGAGACAGACAGACAGACAGGTACCTGAGGCACTGAGACAGACAGACAGACAGACAGACAGGTACCTGAGGCACTGAGAGAGACAGACCCGGCCACCAGCATCCTGTCGTGTTGGTCGTGTGGACGGTCGTTCACCAGAACAGAGTTAATGCTGTTTCGGTCAATATTAACTGACCTACGAACACACAAACAGCAACAATTAAAAAAAGCCTAGTGTGTGTGTGTGTGTGTGTGTGTGTGTGTGTGTGTGTGTGTATTTGAGCGAGAGAGAGAGAGATGCACATGTCTCACCTGCACTGTGAGGTCCCACTCATGCTGTGGAACGTGACCATATAAGGACTGTAAGGGCCGTGAACTTTAATCTACAGAGGAGCAACAGTGATGATGAGAATGATGAAAATGTGTGTGTGTCTGTGTGCGCACGTGTGTATGATGGTGCAGTAAAAGAACCTTGCACTTGCTGTGGCTGGATTTAGAGAAAGACAGCAGCAGGGAGTCAATGAGACGCTTGTCTTCCTCTAAGCGTTTTTTCCAGGAGCTGCTGATGGAGCTTGGAGTGAAGGTTCCCCTCTCCAGCTCGTCATACAGGGTCGTCAGGAACTCATGTGACTGCTACAATGAGGGGGCGCGGGTGAGCATGCATATAGACAGACAAACAGACAGACTTCAACTCGCGTACAATCTGCTATCAGTTTGGACGTCATTTTACACGTGTAACTGCGCCAGCACTAGGGTTGGGTATCGTTTGGGTTTTTTTCGATACCGGTGCCAAAACGGTGCCTAAACTACGATACTTTACAAAAGCCACAAAATGATGGGTGATGACTTAAGAATACATTTTTATTGAACAAAATTGTTTTAAAAAATTCTTCTTAGTTAAATTAGCCTTTTTTGCAACGTTAAAATTGGTCAGTGTTGTAGTGCTACTAGTACTAGCTGAAAAGCCATAATTATAAACAGAATCCATGTTACATTAGTATTTTATAAATCGTTTGACCATTTGTTAGCATAAATGCAAGATTTGCATTTTGCAGTTAACATTACATTAGCCTACGACTAACCTGCAGAAAGGCTGCTGTCATCATAATCGACTCCTTTTTGCTACGGTTGGTTTGACTGGGGCTGAGGTCGTCCACACCGATAGTACCAGCACTTGTCCACAGGCTGTCAAACATGTGTCTCCCTCCGCTTTTAAGTTTATTCCGTGTGCCCTCAACTGGTTCATTAGATTTGACATGTTTCCCTCTTTACTGCTGTAAAACATTCGCTGCACGTCGTGGTGTCGGAATCCTTTCTTGTGAAATATAGCCACACTTTCGACCGTTTAGTTTTAAGCATTTTAACGAAAGTTCTTAAATTTATCAAGCTAAGATAGCGGTAGACCTCCTGCTGCCATCAGAGCGAGTGTAACGTTAGTTGCTGCATTCACGCGCATCTCGGATGGTCGCTCATTTCCTGATGATTTGTGCTTTTCATTTTTTTTATCTAATCTAATAAATTTTTAATTAATAAAAATAAAACGGACAGTAACATTACTGCAACAATGTTTTGGATTTGTATCATCAAAGCTTTCTGAAGTTCTCGAGATTTTTCGAATTAAGAAATAATTGATTTTTTCGGTCATTTCTGATTCCACATTTTCACATTCCATAACCTCGGCCTCAACACGAGCTTCCGAATAAACACTTCTCTGTTCGTCCTGTAGTTACCTTGCTTTCCGAGCTCTCGGGTGCGAGTCGGGCGTGGCCTTCTTGTACGAGCAGATCTACAACGCTGACGTCCCCCGTGTCCGTGGAGACGTGGACATGGACGCGCATAACACCATGCAGGATGGAGTAGAGAGTGACGATGAGCGAGCGGCCGCACACTAGCGTGATGAAGCGGTTGCGAGCCTGACTGCTCCAGCGGCCTCCCAGGATCACAGACCTCGCCGACGGAACCAAGCACGCCACTCTGAACTCCTGAGCCTGAACACACACACACACACAGCATTTTTTTATTAATGCTGTATTAGGGTGTTTAAATTTAGCTAAATGGTTGCCATGGAGACAATACCTGAAAGGGCAGAGCTTGCAGATCAGCAGGAAGTTCCCTTAGAGAGTTACAGGGAACCTTGGAGGTGTTTCCAAAGTCCACAAAGAACACCTGTGCACGCACACAAACACAGCTTCGTTACAGACTTACTTAAAATACAAAAATAACATAAAATTTACCTTTAACCACTTCATTCTTTGCCATGGAGATACTTTAGTATGTGTAGATTTATGTGTGTGTGTGTTACCTCCACGTTACTCCCCCTGACGTGCAGTATTTTGGCTCTGTAATATTTATATGGTTCAGTCTGTGTCTCAGAGAAAGGGGCGAGACACAGAAGATTTGGATAGAGTGACACGGGAAGTGGGCGGAGCTCGCGCTCCTTAATGGCCCCCGTCATTCTCCTCTGTTTCTCCAGACTCGTCTCATCAGCCTGGAACCCCCAGAAGTGCCCCACTTCAATGACCTGCACACACACACACACACGAGCTCCTGCATATATATATATATAAATATATATATATAAAAAACACACATATACACTACCGTTCAAAAGTTTGGGGTCACTTGCAAATTTCTTTGTTTTTGTTTAGTGATTTATTTTCTACATTCTCCAACAATACTGGGGATTTCAAAACTATAAAATAACACATATGGAATTAGGTAATTATCTAACAACAAGAAAAACAAGAGTTAGTTGTTATTTTAAGACACAGAGGTCGGCCTTTCTGTAATAGTTCTTGCAAGAACAGTATTGTCAAGTGCATTTGCAAAATCCGTCGAGCACCATAATGAAACTGGCTCTCATGAAGGCCGTCCCAGGAGGGCGAGACCAAAACCTACCTCTGTCACAGACGAGAAGTTCATTTAGAGTTATCAGCCTGAAAAATGACTAATTAACAACCAGCACCTCAGATTAGAGGCGTTATGAAGTCTTTACAGAGCAGAAGTAGCAGAAACATCTCACCATTAACTGTTCGAAGGAGATTAATGCATTTTTTGGACGCCTTCAGCATTCCTTTACAATGTAGAAAGAAATAAAAATCAGGAACCATCATGGAGTTAGAAAGTGACCTCAAACTTTTGAACGGTAGTGTGTGTATATATATATATATATTTTTTTCATATTTTTATTCATTTTATATATATAGTTTGCGCAGTGAAAGACAACAAAGGTGTATCGGACACCTCTGTGATGTTGACGATGAAGACGCATTTGGACGGGAGTTCCTCTGGATCGTAGCAGCTGCTCAGAGCGCCGACGGGGCTCACACACTGCGTCTGAAAATCCACATTCACCCTAAAAGAGAAGATAAAGAACTGGTAATGTACAGCGTATCATCTACACATCACACCATCGAAGGGATGTGGTCACATGACTACGTCCACTTTAAATGTAACCATGGCAGCCTAAGAAGCGATCTGAACTTACCTTACGATAGGATTTGATGATGCTCTTGTTTTCTGTGCTGTCCGTATGTGTATGTGTGTGTGTGTGTGTGTGTGTGTGTGTGTGTGTGTGTGTGTACACCCATACCGTGCATATCTGAGGTGTGAGATACAGCGCCCTCCTGCCCGAGCTTCCACCTCCTCTACAGGATGAATGTTGAGATGGAGAGGAAGTCTTTGCTGAGCGAGGAGGAGAGACAGAGAGACCTCTGGGAGAACGCCGGAACTCGGGGACGAACAGTAGAATTCTACATACGCCCTGAGACACACACACACACACCATAAACATATGCATAATCACAACAGACACACATACGGTGTTCTACCTGGAGTTGTCGTAGGTGATGGACTTGACCGGACCACACTGTCTGAAGAGAGATTGGAGCTGTTTATAGTACAAGAACGCAAACGGAGGGAGATTACGCACCTGAGGGACACAGAGAGAGAGAGAGACAGATTCTTTTACCACTACAACTTATTATTATTAATAAATCAAATTCAAATTTTATTTGTCACAGACACAGTCATACACAGTGAAATGCTTATTACTACTACGAATACCCTGAAGTTGAGTAAATACCATTACGGTGGTCCTGGGGTCGTTCCCTGAGAGTTCCTTGCAGACGAGCTCCTCGTCCACGGGCCCCTGGAGGAAGTAGTTTGGATAAAACGCTCCTGCTATTGCCACCTGAACACCAGACCGATAAACAATAATTAATAACAACAGATCGCTAGCAGGAATAAGCCACACATGTTGGACTTTGTCGTCATGGAGACGGGGAGAGACCACTTTAAACTTATTGATTTTATTTTTGCGTTCAGTTCGACAGCTTGAGAAATATGACCACAGAGTTTCACCTAAACATGAAACAAAGCTCTTCACAAGTTAAACTAGACCCGTTTCATTAGTGTGTGTGTGTGTATGTGTGTGTGTGTGTGTGTGTGTGTGTGTGTGTTACCTGCAGTATGAATCGCTGTGTATGTGTGCTGGTGTAATCTAAGGGAGAGGACGTTTCGGGGATGTGCATATTGAACTGCGACACACGGTTCTTCAGATCCTCAAACAACTCGGCCACCTGTAACACACACACAAAGTATGTGTAGAGACGTGGGTGTGTATAGATGTATACTGGAGCTGTGCAATTAAATCAACAACTAAATTTAATTGAGCTTGTGTTGGTCATTTTTCTATTTCGTATCGATTCAGACGTTTTAATGTGTGTACAGTCGACCCCAAACAAAGTCGCGGTTCAGAGTTCGTGACCTCAGTCGTTCAGTACATATAGGGGTAAGATGGGCATTAGACATTCTAGTGATAGACACAACAGTACACGGGTTCACCTTCAATTTCTTTTTTTTTTTTTTCAGGAGTAATGTATTAAGCTGAGTTTGAAATTTTGAATGAAATGCAATTTCGGGGGTCGGCTGTACATTACTGCCACCTACTGGCCTGAAATGTGCAGCAGAAGAAAAAAAAGTTATTACTGACAAAAAAAATCTAGAGTATGTATGCGCATGTTACTGGTACTAAAGCTTTGTGATTAAATAATTGCCCGTGTCCAAACTCTCTTTCTCAGATTAATTCACAAAATTCCAAAAGATTATTATTGGCCTTATTAAAGTCCTTATGAAAAATCACTAACCCCCCTATAGTGTACACATCCACATGTGGTTACAGATGTGTGTATAAACGTGTGTAATGAAAGGCTGATGAGTCAGTGTGTGATTTCTAACCTCTCGTATCCGTTTGATCTGAATGCAGTTCTCTTTTCCCCACTGCAGCTCATCCTGAAAACACACACACACACACACACACACACACACACACTATTATTTCTGGAAGTAAACACACGACCATCAATCCCAGACTAACCTCTTTATTTATATCCATAACAGATCATGTTACAACTCATCATCATCATCATCATCATCACAAGCTCTCGGCTCTCATCCCTCCTGTATACATGCTCTATACATGTTTTACCCATTTCCTTATTTGGTCATCACTTCCTGTCCTTATTAGCGTGTCCTCTCTCGGGGCGGTTCCTATTGAGTTCTGCCTTACAGTGAGTACTGTATCTGTACACTACACACAGAGAACACACACACACACTCACCTTCGGGTGTCTAAGCTCTCCTTTGGCTCTCGATGTGTACCAGGCCTAAAACACACACATAAAAAGCAATAAGATGATTTAGTGTGAGGTTTTGTAAGCGAGTACTGGGAGGGAGATGACGCCTCAGAACGGTGTGTATTGGGGCACAGATTAATGCCGAGGTGAACACTAGAACACACTCAAAGCCTGACGTTACACTGCCAACATGACCACAGCCCCACGTGTACTGCAGACGGAGACGGATTCCAGGATACGTATGATAAACAGAGTGAACGAGGACTTGACCAAACCCCCTGCCGGGTCTCAGGGTCAGACATTAACCACAGGGTTCATCAACACTTCATCAAAATAAGGCATACCTTAAAGGCGTTAACAAAGGCAATGGGGTCACTGGGCACGCCCTGAGCGAATGACAGCTTACTCCTGATAGAACACACACACACACACACACACACACACACACACACACACAGGAACGGTCAGGATCAGACACAAATATACCACCACTACATAAACGAAAAAACAATAAATAAAAAACTAAACTCACCGGTAACCTGGAAGTGGCTGCAGAGACGAGCTTACAAAAAAACTCTTCAGAGAGAGAGAGGCAGCTGAGAGAAAGAGAGAGAGAGAGAGAGAGAGAGAGAGAGAGAGAGAGGGAGAGAGAGAGACAGACAGAGAGAGAGAGAGAGAGAGAGGGAGAGAGACAGAGAGAGAGAGGGAGAGACAGAGAAGGTGAGAGAGAGAGAGGGAGAGGGAGAGAGGGTGAGGGTGAGAGAGAGAGAGAGGGAGCACTGATTGTGTGCTGAATTATATTAAAACTAAAACTATTAAAAAATTAATAAAAAACTATTAAATCTCGCACTTTCACACTCACACACACACACACACACACGTGCGCACAGCATTACCAATGATGACACACTCCTCCAGGCAGCCGAAGACGTGTCCGAGGACGATGAGCTTCCCGAAGTACAGATCCAAGGGCAGGTGTGCAAGAACCCGACCAAGAAACGTTAAATTACCATCAAACTGCGTCGTACTGCTGCTACACACCGAGAGCGCGCCCATCTGCTCTCTCACACACACACACACACACACACACACACACACGTTAGAACTGGCTATTACCTCATTTGTGATTACACACAGAAATTTAACTTTAGTGTGTGTGTGTGTGTGTGTGGGAGCCAAACAGAGGTGACTTTGAACCCCTGACCTCTTTGAGCTGCAGGACGGTCCTCTCAATGTCGTCCAGGTTCGGGGGTGTGAGCGCGGTGGAGAGCACGGAGCGGGGATCACCCATGTCCAACAACTTCACTTTTAACAAGGTACTGGCTAAAGGCGACCGCTGTGTACAAACACACACACACACACACACAATAACAAGAATTCAATAAAATTTGTATTTGTAAAGCGTTTTTAACAATTGTCATTGTCGCAAAGCAGCTTCACACAGTCAGAAGAAGTTTGTATGGAATGTGAGTGTGTGTGAATCAGAATAATCAGATCATCATCAATCATATGTTTGTGGCCGTATTAACAACACTGATAGGGGTGCTAATAATTTGTGCGGCGTGACCCGAGAGCGCTCGTCTCACCAGCATCTGAGGAACGGTGTACTCCGGAATCTCACTGTCCCAGAAGTTTCTAGTGACCAAGCGATAACAAAACCCTTTAGACACACGACCTGCGCGACCTGAGAGGGGGGGGAATGGGGGGTGGGGGGTACGAGTCATTCTCAAGTAGACGGTGATGAATAAAATATCAAGTCATTAATATAGATGTTAATTTCACCTCGTCGCTGGTTACAGTTGGTCTTGGATGCCCAGGTGAGACGGAGAGACTGGTAATTTGTCTCCTTATCACACACCAGGTGGCGTACCAAGCAGAAGTCAATCACTGTGGGGCGCACACACACACACGCACACACACACACACACACACACACACACACACACACACACACACACACACACACACACACACACACCCTCTAGCGAGCATATTCGAATTCTAGTGTTTAGTTTCATTGTAGTCCAAACCAGTACATCATAAAACATCACACACAAACAAAGACGCACCATATTTGACATCAGGCACTGTGACTGAACTCTCCGCTATATTGGTGGACAGGATGATCTGTCAAAACACACACACACACACACACACACACACACCAGTATGTTTAAATAGGCAAAACATTTCTTGAGTTGGAAAAAACTGAACTGTACAGTACAAGGGCAGAAATGCAGAATTAAAATGTGTACAGGTAAGTGTGTGTGTGTGTGTGTGTGTGTTACCTTCCTATACCCAGGTGCAGGTACCAAAAACACCCCATTTTGCTCCTCCAGAGTGACAGTGGAGTGGAGAGGATACACCTGCAACCTGACACACACAAATATACACACATAAAAAGCTGTGTGATTGTGATTGTGATTAATCCAGGTCTGTGTAAAGACTCCAGGTGATTAAATAAATATAGATCGTATATAATTCTAGTCGGGTCGGAGTAAATCGGACCCTCTCACCTTTGGCGCACCAGTTTAGCGAGAGCTTCCTGCATGTACTGAATCTCAGCGAGTCCGGGGAGAAACATCAACACACTCCCTCTGTCTGGGAGAGACGTACCACCATCCTGCTCCGAAATACTGTCCAACACACACACACACACACACTCTGATGAAAACTGAAAGTAATTCTAGCTCAGACATGTTGATCGCGTGCAGGCTGTAGATTAGATTAGATGTGATCAGATTCCTGGACATTGTGATTCTCAGTTTATTTCAGCAGCAGCAGTTTACAGTCTGATTTAATTCTGCCGCTCTATTTCTTACATGTTTTAATGTATTTAAAACTAATAATTGCATCTAATATCCATTTAAACATCGTGTAACTCGTGTTGTTGATTGTTTACATTTCATGTTGCATAAAAAGCGATTTTTTTTTTTCAGCCGATCACAAAATGAATAAAGTATTTAAAAACTAAATGATCGTGAACTCTGATGTGGGTCGTGTGAAAGCTGACCTTTGCTCTTTGATCTCCATCTCATCAAAATTCTGAACGAGACTCACGGCAACATTATACATTTCTACTGTAATGTAGGGCGCATCGGGGTGGGACATGTCCACCTGACACACACACACACACACACACACACACACCATGTTAATCTCACTATATGAATAACTTGAGTCATTATTGTTCACTCCTGTAATTAAGTACACAAAAGTACACAAACACTAGCGGTGTGACAATACATCAGTATACAGGTGTACCGCGATATTATACCTGTACACAACACGACACACACTCGTACGTCTGTAACTCACTCACTCACCCTAAAAGGCAGGATGGTTCTGAGGTCATCGAGGTAAAACTCCTCGACGGTGTACGGCGCTCCCTCCACCTCAAACACATACGCCGGGTTTATCCAGTTCCTGATCGGAGTACCGAAGTATTCGGCAAACTCAGCACAGTTAATCGTAGCCGACATCAGGATCACCTGCAGGAGAGAGAGAGAGAGACAAAGAGATGATCACCTGCAGGTTAGACACAGTTAACCAAATGTGTGTGTGTGTGTGCGCGCGTACCTTAACAAAGCGTGAGTTGGAGTGCAGCAGTTTTCTAACCAACAACAGAAGGAAGTCCAGCTCCTCTGTCCGCTCATGCACCTAAAACACACACTCCATCATGAATACTGTGTGTGTGTGTATATATGTGTGTGTGTGTGCGCGTGTGCGCGTTACCTCGTCTATAAAGATGTGTGTGAACTCGATTAGGCTCTTGGCTCCCACCAGTTTCTGGAGAAGAACTCCTGTGGTCATGTAGATCAGCCGAGTGTGTTCTGTGGCCATCTTCTCCAAGCCCACCTACACACACACACACACACACACACACATGAGAAGACAAGAAAGTATTGGCAAAGGAAATGGGATGAGAAAAGGGAAGGTGGAATTAAGAAATCAGAAAGAGAAGAAGAGAGGGAGGATGTAAACAGACAGAGGATCAAAGACAAGAAAAAAATAAAGAATAAGGAAAAAAGTGAGAGGAGAAGTGGCAGAGAAGTGTGTGTGTGTGTGTGTGTGTGTATACCTGATACCCCACCACGCTGCCGAGTGTACACCTGCGCTCCTGGGCGACCCAGCGTGCGATGCTGCTAGCTCCGATCTTGCGCGGCTGTGTGACCACCACGTTGCAGGGGGCGCCCTTCTCCATGTAGTAATCCAGAATGAACTGGGGCAGCTGGGTGGTCTTCCCACTGCCTGTCGCCCCCCGGATTATCACCACAGAGTTATTCTCAATCAGGGAGATCAACTACACACACACACACACACAGTAAATACACTGTCTTCTGATAACCTGAATGTACGGGTGATAGTGTAGATTTAGCGTGTGTGTGTGTGTGTGTGTGTGTGTGTGTGTGTGTGTGTGTGTGTGTGTGTGTGTGTGTGGACCCACGCACCTCCTGTCTGTTCTTAGTGATGGGGAGTGTTGGATACTCGTAGCTGGCGAGAGGAGGGGGAGTGACCCCGGTGCCTAGAATTTAAGCTCAAAGGTCAGAGGTCACATCAAGGACACAATGCAAACACTGACTGCATAAAAAGAACTGGACAAACCGTCTGTAGCGCCACCCACAGGTCATCTAAAGAGCACACCCCTAACTATGCATGATTTTACCGTTTTATTATAACTTTAACTGATGATTGTACCAGGCTGTGAATTTCTGGTGTAAACTTGTGCAGGTGTTTAATATGAGGCTCTGTGGGGATCGACTCACATTTGTGGACATTAGAGGAACTTTGTGCACGTTTTGGCACGGCCATTTAACTTATTTTTAACAGAACAGGATTTCGTCCCTTGAGCGTGAATGTTGAGCTCAATCTGTAAAGCGTTTATTTTATAAACAAGTTTTACACTCAATAAAAGTGTGTATGATTAAATCTGTGACACGACGATCGCAGACTGAAAAAACCTAATGAAACTGCTCTCACCGAGGAGGAGGTCAGACTTCTTTTTTCTCTGGACTCCTCCCTCTGATCCATCCTTCTCTGGGGTTCTGAGGCTGACACTGGAACACACACACAGAGTTTCACATTAACACTTTGTTAAACAAAAATGTTTATATGGCCACCGAGTGGCACAGTGGTAAAGTGCTCGCGAGTTCAATTCCCGGGTGATGCTGTAATCTCTCACAGCCGGAGGTCTAGAGAGAGCTGATTGGCCGAGCTCTCTCAGAGGGGAGGGATGAGAGGTACTCGCGCTCCCACATTAATCACGACTCTACAGCCAATCAGGGGCGTCTGTGAGCTCACCCAAGCAGAAGGATGTTTGGATAAAATCTCATTCAGGAGCTTCAGCACATTTCCACATCTTTTTACACTCTGGAAATGTGCTGAAGTTCCTGAATGAGATTTTATCTAAAATTAGTTATTTTAAACTGTATTTTAGACGTCAGGGTAAGAACAGTTTTGACTCATTCACAATAAAAAATAAATAAAATGTAAAATATATACTGGATTAAAGTTCACCTTTCGTGGATTAAAGTTCTATTTATGGCAAATATGAATAAAGTAATAAATATTAAGTGATGCAGTACCAAACATATTTAAATATATGTTTAGCTAAAATGTATTACTATATTAACATTGGTTTTGTTTTTATTATTAAAATGTTAATGGCCAAAACACAGTATTTGTGTTGATGTAATTTTTTTTTTATGTTATACACATGATACAGATGGAAGTGACCCATCGTGCGTCCCTAAAAGCATATGAGCTGTAAAACTGTTGCTTAAGTATTTTTTTTCTGTCCATTTATTCATGTAAAATCTAAAATGACCAAATTTAATTTGAATGACAATTAAGATCATTGAAGGATTTAAACTTGAACATGTAACTTCACTGTAGATAATAGTTTAGATGAATCCTAGAGAACAGGTGCTGACCTGCTGATTATGCAAATGAGATGAACTGCTATTAGCTCTCTCATCGCGCATGCGCAGAGCCGAATGATTCAGCGATTAAACTAGCGGTTCTAATTAGCCAGGGAAGCTAAATGACATTCCGTCACATCCCTCAACTAAAGTCAATAATCTACTGAGAAGTGAGTTCATCGTTCTACATTAAAATAAAATGACCAGAATGTTAATATTATTCTAATCAGCACTGCGCATGCGCGGACTGGAGCGGCTCTCCCGCCAACACTTGGTGTAACATTAGCGTTAATACTCGGGGTCTCGGGCCTGAGGTGTTGTGCAGTGTCCGTCCCTCCGCACCTCCGCCGCTCCTCCCGCCGCTCCTCCCCGGGCCGGTGTGTGTCCCCGGGTCTCGGCTCCTCACTGATGCGGACATTAGCGAACTGGGCTCCGAGACACCAGCGCGCGATCTGTTCCGCCGTCACCGCCTGCTTCATACCGACTCACACACACACACACACTGATTAATACAGACCATACAACACGGAGGAAAAACAGCTTCAGTCACACACACACACAACCGAATGAACTCTAAACTTTAAAGAGCAAAAATAAACTTGCTCTCCGTGCGTGCGTGCGTGCGCGCGCGGTGACGTCACCAAATTAACGGTCGCGCCCAGGTGATAAACGGATATTTAAATCGGTGAGGGGAAAAATTCAAAATAATTAAACTTTATTTCATAAATAAAGTTCATCATTATTTAAATTCTGGCCGAAGTTTATATTATTATTACTATTTAACACCACTGAAACAAAATCTACATTTATAATAGCATCAACAAATTCGAATAAACACGTGTTAAACAGGACCCACACTAGTAAACACTTTTCAAAAAGGAGGAAAAAAGACAAAGCAATAAAACAGAAAATTAATAAATAAACACAATTAGCAATTAAATACGATTACTAATACAAACAGGTCTCTTTATTTCTCTTCTAATAAACCGAGGTTTCTTATTATTCCAGCAAATGTCTTGGCGTTTTTTATTTTTATTTTTTTACCTTTCATATGTTCCACAGATGGAAAGTAATTACAAACAAAATCTTTTTTTAAAAACTGAAAAATTAGGTTTAGTTTTCATACATTTGAATTTATGAATGATTTTTTTCCAACTTAGTTTCTGTTTATTTATAATGTTAATCTGTTTTGTCTCAGCTAGCCTTAGCTAATTAGGTTCTTAGTTAGTTAGTTAGTTAGTTTTTCGTTAATTTGGTTGTAGATTGATGTTGTATGAAGCACCTCGGTCCTGGAGGACCGTCGTTTCGTTTCATCATGTACCCAACTGTATATCGTTAAAATGCCAATAAAAACTTCTTTAATAAAAAAAGTTTAAAATAATTTTTTTTTTAATTTCCCAGAATCAACTTTATATTAATGAAAACCTCGTTCTCATCATCAGCAGTGTTCCAAACGTAATGGATCATGTTGTATCTTTGATTCCAACCAATTAGAATTATTTCCCCAAAAGATACCAAAATACACACATATAAGAAAAGAAAAGGTGATTAATTGTCTTAATGTTAACTTTACAGAAAATACAGGCATTTTGTGCAAAATTAAACTGGTGTCTGTTAAAAACCGAGATGATTACCATTAAATATTTTGAAGTGAGTTTCCAATATACTGTATTCACAGTACTACATGTATTTTAATAGTTGGTTTATCATAATTTTGTGAGAAACTGTTATAGTATACCCATGCCAGATATAATATAGAATTAGAACAAGAGCGAATGATTTCGTTGGGAAGCGTCGCTTTGAGGTTATTAGCATTTTAAGAGAAGTGATGGAAATTCTCATGATCCATCTGAGATGTTGGTAAAGCTGTTTTGTACAACGTTTATGAATTTTTTTTTTTTGAATAGCTTATAAGATGCGTTCAAATTGCTCATGTTTACAGTGTAAACTGTATTTAGAACAGAAACCAGTGAGAGACAACAAGCTCCTGTCCTCATTCATTAAGTAATGAACTGACCAAACGCTTATTAACCTAACTTACATGTCTTTGGAATGTGGAAGGAAATCCACCAAGCACGGGGAGAACATGCAAACTCCATGAACACAAAGTCGGGAATCGATCCCGGACCCTGGAGGTGCGAGGCGACAGTGCTAACCACTACAGCACCGTGCCGCAAGATTTAGTGGAGTGAAGTTATAATTCAACTCAACTCAACTCATCTTTATTTGTATAGCACTTTAACAACATGAATGCCCCAAAGTGCTTCACATAAATAATAAAATAACATTGTAATCTAATAAAATAATGAATAATAATAATAATAATAATACAAAAATAAAATATTGTTTGTAATAAATTGTTAAACAATATGTAAAATCAACATTTCATGTTGGTTTAAATGCCAGGGAAAACATGTGAGTTTTAAGATGGGACTTAAACACCCTCAATGATGTGGCCTCACGAATGGTCAATGGTAAATCATTCCATAATTTGTGAGCCGCCACAGAGAACGCCAGATCACCCCTGAGCTTGCATTTGGTCTTGGGTACCATCAGCAAACGTTTATCTGATGATCTGAGAGACCGGGGTGGGGCATAGGGCTGGAGCAGTTCTAAAGGGTAGGGAGGGGCAAGGCCATGTAAACATTTAAACGTGACCAAGAGAATTTTAAAATTAATTCGGTACTGTACCGGGAGCCAATAAAGAGAAGCCAGAACTGGTTTGTATAATAATTTACAATTTAGCATAACCTGTTGGTGAAATTAAGATAATTTAATTGGTAGTCACAGGAAACAGTAAAATCGCATCTTAATAGAAAATCAGTTCCACACAATAAAAAAAAAAATTAACGTCTAGGAACGGAAAACCAAAGATTATTTTTGTTTTAGCCATTTAATTTTTAACATACCATTTATACAAAAAATGTTAAAGGGATTGTAATCCACCATTTTCAAATCAAATTCAAATTTTATTTGTCACATACACAGTCATACACAGTACGATATGCAGTGAAATGCTTATAAGACGACTTAAAAAACCTAGCTGTACAAAATATTCACAATAATGGCTGTACAAATATGCAAAATGTGCAAAAGTGTGCAAAATGAATTAAATGAAAATGTCCAGACAATATGCAAAAATAAAATGACCAGAAGTGCAGAATGAAGAATGCAGAATGAAATAAAGTATAACTGTCTAAAAATGTTCAGAAATGTCCAGGGTGAGTGCAAATGTGCATGAATGTACAAATGTATAATATCCATAAATGGACTATAATTGTCGGGTGTGAGAAATGTCCATAGTGCAGTGTGCAAATGGATGTTTTTAGTCCTGTGTGGTGTTTTGGTTGCGAGACATTATCACCTGTGGGACAAATTTTTATAATCTTGTACAAATTGTACTTTCCTAATTAATGTCCATGTTTTTTCCATATGAAGTTAAAATTTATCTTGTTGATGGTCTTAATTGCTCTATTAGAAATGGAAAGGCAAGATGCTGGATAAATGCATAGACAGACTTTCTATTTTAGTTAAATAAGTCCTGCAAAAAATTTTTATAAATTTTTCTGCATCCATACCTCACGGCTATGAGGTATGAGGTAACATTGTGTGTGTGTGTGTGTGTTGTCAAATTTAAATAAGAGATGAGGAAGGTTTACCGTGTAAGACGAGAAGAGGGAGGTGTGTGTGTGTGGGGGGGGTCTAATTCCTCCTCTTCTCTTACTTTAAATTTACACACACACACACACACAGCGCCTGCGTGCATAAAAGGAAACACTTATCTGTCGGGATCTATTTTTACTTTTTTTTAAAGTAAAGTTCAAGTTAATTTGTTTTATTTTTACTTTATTTTTTGTTATAATTACTTTTATGTATTTATTTTTTTGGGGCCGTGGAATGAATAATTTGAGTTTCCATTATTTCTTATGGGAATTCGCTTTGGTTTATGAGTGTTTTGAAGTATGAGCATGCTTCCGGAACAAATTATGCTCGTAATTTAAGGTTCCACTGTATATATATATATACACTGAACAAAAATATAAACGCAACACCTTTGTTTCTGCTCCGATTTTTCATGAGATGGACTTAAAGATCTAAAATTCATTCCAGATACACAATATTAACATTTCTCTCAAACATTGTTCACAAATCAGTCTAAATGTGTGATAGTGAGCACTTCTGCTTTGCTGAGATAATCCATCCCACCTCACAGGTGTGCCACATCAAGATGCTGATCTGTTCTATATATATATAATTTAATAATCATGGTCATTGTTTACCAAAGATAGATGTTAAATTGTCCAACAATTTAACATCCTTCCCTGGTTTGAGAAAGAGTGTGATTAGCCTTTGTCTTGTTGATTTAGGCAAAACTGGATTTCTAATAATTTCCTTGAATGCTGCAAAAAGAAATTATCAAAAATCCCCAAAATGGCAATAAAAGTTAAATGTAAAACCGTCTGGGCCAGGTGATTTATCTAATAACAAACACATAACAGCAGAATCGAGTTCTTCAATTGTCATTTCTGCATCACCTACCGGTTTGTACTATTTACCTGTTTGAGGGATAGAGTTGCAAATTTTTTCAGGGAGAGAGAATCATGATCTAATATCGACGAGGAAAACAAGTATTAATCTTGATAAAAGTTATCAGTTTTTTTTTTGCTATTACTTGTGTATTTGAACACTCAGCCCCATCAGGGATTAAGGTTTGGATAGAGTTCCTTTCTTGAAGTTTTTTCCGAACCTACAGAATACTGGCCAAAGTTGTCCAGGTTTTAGTTGAAACTCTGTGGTAGAAAGGTGAAGAAAACACTGTTTGGATACAGTATATAAAAAGTAGTGTGAAGTTTCTTCGTCCACCATCTTAAAAATGAGTGAGTGTTAGGGGATGAAACCGTAACAGCATTCTGACTTGCGGGATGACTCATTTAAGTGCCTAGTGTGGTCCAGAATCCTCAAAGCAAGGAAGAGCCGGTAAGGAATATACATACGTACATGCATAGCCATGTTAACGGTTATATACAGTATATATATATATATATATATATATATAATGTCTCAGTATGAGAGAGAGAATTTAATTTTTTCTAATAATTAATATTAATGATCATGATATAATTATATTATTCTTATTGTAACTGTATAATTATTCTGAAAAAACTTTCAACCTTGATGGTGTCTAAATAGATTATATAGAGAAATAAAGAAAGTGTTTACTCTCAGAACTGTTTGACTTGAAAACAATTATAATATTTAAAAAAGAATAAAAAATCTGATAAATTCTCTGAATAATCACTACACCCAATTTTCTTTCATATTTTACAATGACAATAAATTAACATTATACTACATTCATTTGGACAGCTGTTGCTCATATTTTTATTCAATTATTTCTTTTCCCTACAAAAATAATTAAAATAAATCTTAGGACTGAGTGCCAAGGGAAAAGAATCCATCCATTTATTACAAATCCATCAGAACCCTTTAATAAATAATCTAACTATCAATAAATCTAATCAATATGTGCTGATTAATAAATATTAACTGGTTTATTAAAGGGTTTTCCTCTCCAACATGCAGATAAGCAGCAGCTTTAATTCGATCTAAAATTTCCAATAATTAATTTACAAACACCATAATTAAGAAATGTTTATTTATTTCAACAAAATCATGAATAAAAAAATAAAATATGAACTGTCATTTCTACATGTTCATACAGAGAGAGATTTACACCAGAAACTAAACAGGTTTTAAACACAAACATGACAATTAGGATGAACAACGTCAGAAAGGACAAGGACAATAAATTTTATTTTTAAAAAGTCTGGAAAAATGAAAATTATAACTGTGTTTAAGATCAAAGTGGAGAAAAAAAAACAGGACAAGAAACAAAGGCATAAAATGATTTCACATTTTACTTTAAAACCCATCAGTAGAGCAGATGGTGATGAAGAAGCTGCCGTGAAGATCACCTCAGTTCCTCTAGGAGTAAAAATCATTATGTACACTTTCACTAATTATCTAATTACAGTGAACCGGACGGAGAGTAGGAGCTCGCAGGGTCGCCATGTTCACGCTACAGCATGTTTAACGCTAAAGGAGGTGTGTGTTTCAGTTCAGGGTGTTACAAGCTCATGTGGGAAAGCTCCTGAGATAGCCAGCAAATATGTGTGTGTGTGTGTGTGTGTGTGTGTGTGTGTGTGTGTGTGTGTAGTGACATTGCACCGATGTTCAGGACGTACTCTTCTGTCGGAGTTTCTCATTCTCCTAAAACACACACAAACAGATTGTAAAGCAGAGCACAAGAATCATCATCATCATCACACAGAGTTAATTGCATTTGAACAGAACCCTGGCTGCGTCGTGTTCTCCTCAGCTTTTTGCAGGAGTGAACGAGGGGTTGTTCAATTCATTGGATTTAAGTTAGAATTGGAATTCATTTGGAATGAGTGTGGGGGGTGTGGGGTGGGGTGGGGTGGGGTGGAGTGGGGCAGGGTGGGGCAAGGCAGGAGTAGTAGAAGGAGTGATGAACCAAAAAGATGTATGCATGGATGAACTCTGACCTCCTGCAGTTTGGTGATCTCCTTCTTCAGCTTGACCATGTATTCGATCTTCTGCTTGTGGTTCTGGTGCCCCAGCAGTTTTCCGTTCTCCTCGGCCAGGTGATCCACCTGCTTCCTCAACACCTCCATTTCCTGTCACAGCAAAACAGCAGGACATGGTTAAGACACGGCTAACACACGGCTAACACATGGCTGTGTTACAGGAGCCTCAGCATCGCCCCCTGGAGGAACCGGGACCATTCTCTATAGTTCAGTGGGCGGAGCGCTCAGGTCATGTGACCTGAATAAAATACTATTTCAGGGTGAGTAAGTGAAGCTGTCCGGAGGTCAGAGGTCACCTGCAGCAGCTCGCTGTCTTTCTCCCTAAGCTCCCGCAGCTCCAGACAGCGGTTCCTGAGTTCAGTGGTGAGCTCCTGAACGCAAGTCTGAGACTGGACCAGAGTCACCTCCTGGTGCTGTAGGCTGACACACACACACACAAACCACAGACCAGTCAGTTATGTGTGTGTGTGTGTGTGTGTGTGTGTGTGTGTGTGTGTGTGACGCACTGTCCTCCCTCTTACCTCTTCTGAGCTTCAGCCAGCTGCATCATCAGTGTACTCTAAAAGACAAAAACATAGAAGATTAGATTTCACACACACACACACACACACACACACACAATCCTGCAGTCTGAGTATGTTGCGATCGTCACCTTCGCGCTTCTCTCCTCACGCAGGTCTCGCAGCACAGACTCGTGGATCACATCCTTCAGATTCCTAACAAACACACACACACACACACACAACATCACAATCAAGACAAAAATATAAGAATTATTTAGTACAGCGGTACGTCTTTATGTGAATTTAATCCGCTCCGGAGGTGAATTCTGAAGGCGAAATTTTGTATTGCGAAATAAATGTTTCCATAAATGCAGATAATCCGTTCCAGCCACCCAAAAATATAACCAATATTATCATATTTTGCATATAAAAATCCAAACGTTTAGAAAAGACATGTAAATTAGGTAAAATATAAAATAAATAGATATTAAACCTCATTTAACCCTAATTAATGATTCCTCTCGGCACCGGCTGCTTTACAAACCAAACTGAAAGTGTTTCCCTTTTCTTCTTGCTCTGTGCTTGATAAATATTCTTGTGACCACATGGTGCTGTTTACTAAATCTCACACAAAATGCAAAAAACTATCAAACCTCCCTTGGCTTGATTTCCACTGACGCAAACAAGGTTTGAACGGACACGCGCAGGACTCAGCTGGTGATCAGTTCACTCGTATGCTGAAAATCCTGCTGATGCCCCAGACAAATTTCTTGTGAAATGCCGAGGTATTGCTGTATTTTAACTGTGCGCTTTCTCACATCAGGGAGCAAAGACTTGCATGCAGCAATATATAAAAAAAACTAAACAAAAAAAAACTAAAAAGCAGTTAATTTATGCGTGTGGCTCACGGCTCTCACTCTGTACTGCTGCCCTTCTGTTGGTTCTGTGTGTTGTAGAACTGCTCCAGTAGAGTCTGGATCTCCAAACGCATGTTCTCCTTCTCATTCAGCTGAACCTGGTTCACACACACACACACACACACGTTAGTATATTCCATTATGGACATGTCCCAAACCACACTCTCTGTTTCTATATTTATAAACTGCATGTGAGTGAATGTGTGAGTGAGTGAGTGAGTGAGTGAATGTGAGAGTGAGTGAATGTGTGAGTGAGTGAGTGAGTAAGTGAGTGAGTGTGTGAGTACCCTGAGCCTCTGGATCTCGTCGTTCTTTGCCGTGCGCTCGGCGTTGAGTTCGGCCAGCAGAACCTCCATCGTCATCATGGACGTGCGCCGGCTCTCCAGCTCCTTCTCCTGATTCTCCAACACCTGAGACAGCTCTGTGTTAAAGCTGCGTGGAGTGTGAGGAGTCTATACACACACACACACACACACACACACACACTATAAAAAGAGTCTTAAAAGTCCACTAAATGTATTATTTTCCATCAGTCTGTCCCTCCATGTTCATCCTTCACTCCATCTGTCAGAGAATAACATGAACAGACTGATAACTGTACCTGTGGGTTTGTTTTAGGAGAAGCAGCCGCAGGACCACCGTTTACAGACCTCACACTGAACATCTCCTCCTGCTGCTTCAGCTACACACACACACACACACACACACACACACACACACACACACAAAGACTGTGATGATTACAGAACCCAATAAAATATGAAGCTAGAGAAAGATATGATTAAGAGAACTAGGTTCTCCCTCGGTTCCCCCCACCCCAGGGTTCTCCCTCGGTTCCTGACAGGGTTCTACCTGTTCCTGCAGTGTGCTGATGGTCGTGTCCTTCTCAGCGCCAAGACGCTCGGCTTTCTGTAGCTCTGTCGTTTTCTCCTCTAAAGTTTTACTGAGTTTTTCCACTTCCTCTGTGACGTACGCCAGATCCTCCTGCAGCAGCTCCAACTGTACAACACACACACTGATGATCATTACATGTGTGTACCGCTCATGCTCAGAGAGCATGCTGGGCATTTGGGGGCGGAGCTCTGGGCGGACTCATAACGATCGCTTATTGATTAGGAACAAGTGCTTACGTCACCCACAGAGCAGAAGGAGACGTAAACAGTTAGCTGTGTATTGATTTAATGGAGCGTTCTGTTGCGGCTGCAAAATGGAAGGGAGCGATAAAAATATCAGCGAGTCAAGACCACAGAAATTGTCAGTTTTGATCCCTAAAGTCATTCACACAACTGAGGCGGCTTAAACATGTTTATTTTTTTTGCCGGACCTTGCAGAATCACTGCGGATCAAACAACATACGGGAGACAGGGGTATAAGGTATTTCTATTATCTATATATCTAGGTATTTCAGGGGTATAAGGTATTGTGAATGATGACAATGTTTATTTTTGCTAAAATGCTGTATGCATTTAAAAATAAAAGTTGATTTATCTAAAAAGAAAACCAATTAATCTTTGTTTTTCTTCTATATTTTACATTGCTGTTTAATTAAGCAAAAGTACATTTTATCCGATTAATCGATTAAATAGAATCAATGTAGAATACTCGATTATTAAAATATTCGATAGCGACAGCCCCACTTACATACAAGGCTTTAAATGGTTTAGCTCCCACATACCTAAGCAGTCTTCTGATACGCTATAATCCACCACGCTCCTTAAGATCACAAAACTCTGGAGTTCTTGTAATTCCCAGAATATCAAAGTCGACAAAAGGGGGCGGGGCTTTTTCATATTTAGCTCCTAAACTTTGGAATGGCCTTTCGGACAGTGTTCGGGGCTCAGACACAGTTTCCCAGTTTAAAAGTAGACTCAAGACCAGTGTTGGGTGTAACGCGTTACAATGTAGTGCGTTAGAGTTACTTTGATTCGTTTTTGTTTTTACATTTAGTAAAAAGTAGTGATTAGTAGGTGAGATTAGTAGGTGAGTGGGTGAGATGGGGGGTATTAGTGGGTGAGATGGGGGGTATTAGTGGGTGAGATGGGGGGTATTAGTGGGTGAGATGGGGGGTATTAGTGGGTGAGATGGGGGGGATTAGTGGGTGAGATGGGGGGGGATTAGTAGGTGAGATGGGGGGATTAGTAGGTGAGATGGGGGGTATTAGTAGGTGAGATAGGGGGGTATTAGTAGGTGAGATAGGGGGGATTAGTAGGTGAGATGGGGGTATTAGTGGGTGAGATGGGGGGTATTAGTGGGTGAGATGGGGGGTATTAGTGGGTGAGATGGGGGGTATTAGTGGGTGAGATGGGGGGTATTAGTGGGTGAGATGGGGGGGATTAGTGGGTGAGATGGGGGGGATTAGTAGGTGAGATGGGGGGGTATTAGTAGGTGAGATAGGGGGTATTAGTAGGTGAGATGGGGGTATTAGTGGGTGAGATGGGGTATTAGTGGGTGAGATGGGGGGATTAGTAGGTGAGATGGGGGTATTAGTAGGTGAGATGGGGGTATTAGTAGGTGAGATGGGGGTATTAGTAGGTGAGATGGGGGTATTAGTAGGTGAGATGGGGGGGTATTAGTAGGTGAGATGGGGGGGTATTAGTAGGTGAGATGGGGGGGTATTAGTAGGTGAGATGGGGGGGTATTAGTAGGTGAGATGGGGGGGTATTAGTAGGTGAGATGGGGGGGTATTAGTAGGTGAGATGGGGGGGTATTAGTAGGTGAGATGGGGGGGTATTAGTAGGTGAGATGGGGGGGTATTAGTAGGTGAGATGGGGGGTATTCGTGGGTGAGATAGGGGGGTCTTAGTGGGTGAGATAGGGGGGTATTAGTAGGTGAGATAGGGGGGTATTAGTAGGTGAGATGGGGGGGTATTAGTAGGTGAGATAGGGGTATTCGTGGGTGAGATAGGGGGGATTAGTAGGTGAGATGGGGGGGATTAGTAGGTGAGATGGGGGGGTATTAGTAGGTGAGATGGGGGGGTATTAGTAGGTGAGATGGGGGGTATTCGTGGGTGAGATAGGGGGGTCTTAGTGGGTGAGATAGGGGGGTATTAGTAGGTGAGATAGGGGGGTATTAGTAGGTGAGATGGGGGGGTATTAGTAGGTGAGATAGGGGTATTCGTGGGTGAGATGGGGGGATTAGTAGGTGAGATGGGGGGGATTAGTAGGTGAGATGGGGGGGTATTAGTAGGTGAGATGGGGGGGTATTAGTAGGTGAGATGGGGGGGTATTAGTAGGTGAGATGGGGGGGTATTAGTAGGTGAGATGGGGGGTATTAGTAGGTGAGATAGGGGTATTAGTAGGTGAGATAGGGGTATTAGTAGGTGAGATGGGGGTATTAGTAGGTGAGATAGGGGTATTAGTAGGTGAGATAGGGGTATTAGTAGGTGAGATAGGGGTATTAGTAGTTAACAGATTATGGGCCAAACTTGACTGAGTGATGATGGTAGAATAATTATAAAGGTCTTGACTAAAACAACATGCATGAGGAATCACAAAGGAGTTTCATTTTCTGTAATGGAAAAGCTCCAGTAGGCAGAGGCCAACCCTGTGAAGATCTTAAAGCATTCATGATGGTTGGTTTGGTTTGAACTTCCAGCAGCCCAACACTTGATGTCGTTACATAATCCCTGCTATCTGTTATCACCCAGATGAGGATGGGTTCCCTGTTGAGTCTGGTTCCTCTCAAGGTTTCTTCCTATTACCATCTCAGGGAGTTTTTCCCTCAGCACCGTCACCCTCGGCTCACTTTTTTTTTCTCACTCATACACACTTCCATAAATGTTCTTTTGATTTTGTGAAGCTGCTTTGAGACAATGACCGTTGTTAAAAGTGCTATATAAATAAAATTTAATTAAAGAAAAAAATAATTATTTTATAATTAATGATTAGGTTACTGGCAGAAACTTTAGAAACATGACTCTGGAGCTCTAAGAGCATCACACACACACACACACACACACCTCGACACGGTCAGAAGCCAGGCGTCTCTCTGAAGCCTCTCTGAGCTCCTGGATTTCTGCCTGCAAGCGAGACACCAGTCTGTTCGTGTCCTCTCTCTCTGAGCACGCTGCGCCGTATTTCACCTGCAAACACCAGAGTCAGAGTCACACACACATCACAGAGTCACACACTCGCCACACACACACACAGTGCTACAGAGTTGGAAAAAAACACTTTAGTTTTAGTAATAAATAAGCAGAAGAAGAGACGCTCACGGTGATGTCACTGAGGTCCGCACTCATCAGAGACAGAGTCTGATCCCTCTGTCCGAGTTCAGAGCGCAGGTCATGTGTCTGCTTCATTAGGTCCAACACCACGGCCTAAAAACACACACACACACCTTAATCCCAGGCACTAGTCATTAGAAACACACACACACACACACGGGATCACATGAACATAAGAACATTTTCTCCCCAGTTTGACCAGTTCCCGTCCACCAGCCCGCTCTGGCCAATAACACGGCATATTCAGTCCGGGGAAGGTGGAGCCTAACACACACTTCCTCAGAAACACATGAATCCAGTCGGCGGTATCATTTGGAGCTGCTGAGAGAGAAAGAGGGAGAGAGAGAGAGAGAGAGAGAGACAGAGAGAGGGGGAGAGAGTGAGAAAGAGGGGGAGACAGAGAGAGAGAAAAGCGAGAGTAGGAGTGGGAGAGAAAAAGAGAGTGGGAGAGAGAGAGGGAAGGAAAGAGAGGAGGAAAGGGATAAAGGGAGAGAGAGGGAGATAGAGGGGGAGACAAAGAGAGAAAAAGAGTGAAAGAGAAAAAGAGAGTGAGGAAGAGAGTGGGAGAGAGAGAGAGGGAGGGAGGGAGAGAGAGAGTGCCATCCGCCCTCTTCACACATACATGAGCTCCCGGAGGTCTGTGATTGGCTAGCATCTCTGTGATTGACAGGACAGAGAGAGACGGTATGCCCCTCCCCCCCAGAGAGGACAGACAGCACTGCTCTCACTGCACGTGTGGTGAGACTCACTTTATCTTGCTCTGTTTTCTGCTCCAGGCTGGAGATCGACACATTCGCACTGTTCACACTCTGCTCCAGGGATTTAATGTCCTCAGCCTGGGGGGGGGAGAGAGAGAGAGAGAGAGAGAGAGGTGGGAATGGAGCATCATACTTATTTAACTAATAGACCTCAGTTAGTTAGATTTTTTCTTTATCCTCACACACACACACACACACACCTGCTGCTGGTTTTGAGCGCTGAGCTCCTGGATGTGTTTTTTGAGCAGCGAGTTCTCCTCCACAGCCTGCAGCAACTCTCTGTGTGGAACAGCACCAGGTTCAACATTTATATTCACCACCACATCTGTATCATCTATTTAACACCCCCCCCAACACATCCCCCCATCATCCCCCCGCCCCCAATCACCCCCCCCCATCAGTAGTAGATCTTACTTGGAGGTGTTCTCTCTGTCTGCTTTCAGCTGTGACCTCAGACTGCTGATCAGCTCTCTCTCAGTTTGAAGAGTGTTCGTCAACTCCTACACACACACACACACACACAGAGAAAAGCGAAAACTCTGATTTCTAATACACATCACATATTTCAGTTTGTATCTCTAATCACAAGCAAAAGAGAGAGAGAGAGAGCGAAAAGCAGACAGACAGACAGACAGACAGACTCACAGTGATGTGTGTGTGCTGCTCTGTGTTTTCTCTGGTTTTCTCCTCCAGCTGTTGTTGGTACTGATCCGCTTCAAACTTAAACTCAGCCTGCAGCGTGTCGAACGCGTCCTGTAACACACGCTGCTGCTCCTGAAGCTCCTCCCACTCCAACCTGACACACACACACACACCTGCAGTGTAACTAATAGTTTTTTTCCTACCCATCTTCTCCTCCCTTATCCAGTAGGTAGCAGTAATGCACCAATTGCCATGATTTCAAAAAAAAAAAAAAAAAAAAAAAAAAGTGTGTGTGTGTGTGTGTGTCAGCACCTACCTGACTTTGTCCAGCTGCAGCTGTGTACTGATTAGGCTGTTAGACAGCTGTGTGTTCTCTCTCTCCTGCTCCCGTCGCACCTCGTCCAGCTGTTTGTCAGAGGACTGCAGCACCACCCGCAGGTCACACACTTCACTACGCAGCACTGAGGGGCAAAAGTTCAGAGGTCACACTCACTTCAGCATGTTCACATCTAAAAGTTGTGTGTGGTGTGTGTGTGGGGTGTGTACCCTCTGCTGCTGCTCTTTCCTCAGCGAGCTGCTTTTCCAGAGCGCTCACACTCTCATGCAGCTGCTTCTGCTCCTCCATTAAAGAACTTCGCTCTGCACTGAAGTCCTACACACACACACACACACACACACACACACACACACAGAGAAAACAAAAGTCAATATAATAATGTAAATTCCACCATTTCTGTGGGTTACAGGAGAGGAAGCAGCTGATGTACTCCCACCCCACCTCCGCCCTGCGAGTGGACTGCTCCGTTGCCGTAGTAACCTGCTCTTCCAGCTTGCTGATTTGCTGAAGCAGCTTCCTGTTTTTGGCTTCCTCCTGGTCCAGCGCGCTCTTCAGACGGGTCATCTGCTCCTAAAGAGAGCGAGCAACACAACACAATAACCTATCACTGTTTAACACTGTGTGTGTGTGTGTGTGTGTGTGTGTGTGTGGTAACAGTAGCTACCTGCATTTGTTTGAGTTCCTCAGTGAGAGCCTCACAGGCTAG
The DNA here is from genome assembly GCF_024256425.1 of Clarias gariepinus. Classification (NCBI taxonomy): domain Eukaryota; kingdom Metazoa; phylum Chordata; class Actinopteri; order Siluriformes; family Clariidae; genus Clarias; species Clarias gariepinus. Next base: position 37,587,425 of record NC_071107.1, read on the forward strand.
CTCGCTCATGGCGGGAGGGGGCTGTTCGCTCTCGATGTCCTCCAGCTCCGACTCGCCCCCGAGGCCGTTCAGATGCTCCGGGCTCGACAGCGGCACCAAGCGGGTCCGCTGGTTATGCGCTTTAGTCGGCGTCGTCAGAATCTAAAACAAAAAATATATATAACTACGACCAGTGTGGTCAGCGATCATTAGGGGTCCAAGCACTTTGTTAAACAGCCTGTTAGACAGTCCTGCCGTATCGTTACTGTCACACTGCTGCACACAAATAGTAATAACAATGAATAATAATCCTAATAATCCTCATCTGGTTCTGGATCTGAACTTTGTGCACCTTAATCGTTTCAGCGTGGATCTTGTTGAGCTGACACACTTCCTGTTTGGTGTGAGCTTTAGTGGCTTCTAGAATGTTTTCCAGGTGCTTGTTGGATTTGTCCAGGTAGCGTTTCTCAGACTCCAGATCCAGGAGCTGCTTCCTGAAAAACAGGAAGTCAGTATCAGAGTAAACTTCATGAGGAAAACAATCATGACTGTTACATGAATTAGTCTGAGGATGAGAGTATGGGACTGGATCCTAAAACAGAACCAGAATCTGAAGTGAGAATTTCTTCACACACACATTCATCCAGTTAGATCTCACCCTAGTGTTAACAGTTTTAATAAGATATACATTTATTCGTCCCACAGTGAGGAAATGTCTGTTACAGCAAGAAAAAAAATGTGCAAATATAAAGTAGAGACAGAACAGTGTATAAACAGAAAAGAAAAAAAAACAATACAATAGTTACACTGGGTAGTTTAGCTAGCTAATTCTTTATTATCATTTTATTCTGTAATTTAAATGAGCATTTAATATACACATCGTGTAAACAAAGAAAATAAGACTAGTGGTGACATCACACAATGCTGACTTAAGCCCCGCCCTCAGCGCCCGCACTCACTTGCTGACGTGTTTGTAGTCGTTGAAGGCCTGCACCATGGCACTGAGCTCCGACTGTTTCTGTAACAACTGGGCCTTCAACCTCTCCATGGAAACAGAGGAGAGCGTCTCCATGGTAACCGGGGTGGAGCAGGAAGGTGGAGCTGTGAAAGAGAAGAAAGACTTCACTACAATAATTATTATTATTATCAGTAGTAGTATATAACCTAGTAGTAGTATACAAGTAGTATAACAAGGCTGAGGGCCTTGTTCCAAATCAAGCATCATTACCCCCCTCTGTCTCCGCCCCCTCCTCTGACTGTAAGACCTCCTGATACGCCTGCTCGAGCTCCGCTGCAGATTGGGACGCAGCCTCCTGAGCGAGCTTCACCGACTCTAGAGCTCTCAGTGTGCGCACTTCCTCCTTCAGGCTGCAGTTCTCCGCCGCGTACCACATCATGCGTGGGTGATGTTCCACCTGGGGGGGGGGGGTTATGAGAAGGAGGAATTAAACACAACTACATTATAGGGGTAAATACATACAAGTTAAATCACCTGTGTGTGTGTGTGTACCTGTTCTCTGAGCAGGCGAATCTCCTGTAGCAGCTGATCGATGAGGATCTGGTCCTGCCGTGCTGGCTCCGCCCGCTCTCCTGACTCCAGCTCCCTCTTCAGACGCGCGATGCGATCGTCTCGGAACTTCAGGATCATGCGGTTGGACTGGATGAATTTCTCCTTCTGTCCCCAGGCCTCCTCCAGGCGAGACACTTTCTCCTGTAGGACCTGATCACAGACACGAGAAATTACAGCATCAGACGAGTCCTGGAAAACTGATAAAGATCAATTTAGAATTTAAACCAATAACAACAACAACAACAACGATTCATTATACTAATACAGTGGAACCTCGGATTATGAGCATAATTCATTCTGGAAGCAGCTAGTATTTCAAAACACTCGTAAAGCTAAGCAAATTTTCGCACAAGAAATAATGGAAACTCAAATTATTCGTTCCACAGCCCAAAAAGTAAATACATAAAAATAATTAATACAAAATAGAAAGTAAAAATTTTACAAATTAACCTGCACTTTACCTTAAAAAAAAAAAAAGTTAAAATAAATCCCAACAGATAAGTGTTTCCGTTTATGCTCGCAGGCGCTGTGTGTGTGTGTAGCTAAAGTAAGAAAAGTCTCTTACTTTCAGCCCCTTAGCCTGTCATTGTGTGCGTGCATGCGTAATTTGAAACTGTGCCGGGTCACACTCTCTCTCGCCTTTAGTGTGTGCGTGTGTTTGTGTGCTCTGCTTTACACACACACAAACACAAAGGTGAGAGAGTGAGTGTATGTGAACCGGCGTGGTGTCAAATTACGTGTGTGCACACATAACGACGGAGAGGGAGAAAATGGCTCTTTAACCCCTAACAAGACTTTTGCTTTACACGTGCACACATACATGTGTTATAAGAAACAGTACACGCGCGCTGTACACACGCTGTTTCAAACTAAATAAAATGTTTTACTTGTAAGACTTGTTTGTTTTCCAAGTCAAGATTTAATAAAAATCTTTGCTCGTCTTGCGGAACGCTCGCAAACCTCGTTACTCGCAATCCGAGGTTTCATTGTATACTAAAATGAATAATATTAACCAGAATTTATTTTTATTTAATTAGTATACTATAAAATATTTTTAAACTTTCATATTTACTAAAATTCCTTTTTTTATTATTTACAGATGCTAACAAAAAATGATAGTTAAAAAAATATTTACATAAACACTTAACTTACTATATGGTAAGTGTTGGTTAAAAAAATATTGAACTTAAAATCTTAATACGATAAATAACATTAAATGACAAAAAAAACTCAGTGTTTTAAATGTAATAACTTTACTATCCTGGGTAAAGTTACAGCTCCAATTATTGTCTTATTGTTTAGAAACCAGTGTTTGTGAGTAATACTGTGTGTGTGTGTGTGTGTGTGTGTGAGACCTTCTTCTCCTCCTCTCGTCTCCTCCACAGTCGTACAGCCTGCAGGAAGTGAGTCTTATAAGGAGGCTCGACTTCAGATGCTGCTGCAAACACACACACACACACACACACACACACACACACACACACACACAGTATTACTCCTTAGGCTTTAGCAGGTGTTCCCAATGTAGCCAACACTATTTTAATAAATACATAGTATAGATGTGTGTGTGTGTGTGTGTGTGTGTGTGTGTGTGTGTGTGTGTACCAGTGAGTAACTGCGGCCCCCCGGGGGCGAGCTCAGTGCTGTTATGGCGAGTGGACAGAGCGAGCGCTAACTGCTCCTTCAGCTTCTTCACTTCAGCCTGGAGCTGCTTCACATTTCCCTGAGTGTCCTCGTTTATCATTGCCTACAGCACACACACACACACACACACACACACACACACACACACACACACACACACACACACACACACACACACACACCAGACAAACAAAAGACTAGTACTAAGGTAAATAATCGCGGGTGCCTCACACACACAGTGTGTTTAAAACGTCCGTGATATTTCTCTGACCCTGTTCTTGATGAGCTTGGCCCTCTGAGCGAACTGCAGCGTGGACAACGTCTCTCCAAAACACTTGGATCCTGGGTGGACGTTAGCAATGATGTACGTCTTAGCATTGCCTCCAAGGGAGTCCTAACACACACACACACACAGTCATATTCACATCACAACTCATCTACAAGCACACTATCTGTGGTATGACCTTTGACCTCTTACCCGGAGCAGAAAGGTGAGTTTGGAGTCGCGGTAACAGACGTGCCGGCTCCTCCCATTGGACACGTCGACCAGAGCCATGATCACCTGACCCAGGCACATCAGAGAGCGGTTGATGCTGCTCGCCTCCTGTGGTGTCAAAGGTCACACAGGTCTTTAACAACGACATTCATTATACTTATACAGCATTGTGTATAAAATGACTCACACACACACACACACACACCTTGAGGCGTGACCCTTCGGCCTGTGTGTCCCTCTGCCTCTCGGACCCCGCAAGATCCACCAGGTTCAGCTGAGACGTCCTGATGTTCACCACCCCCTGTCCCGTTTCCTTGGACTCCAGCGTCATGGTGAACACGGCGTGAGAGCGGGACGACTCGCGGTTCATCGACGTGGACGCCACTCGCCGATTACGCCATCCCATTGATAACACCTACACACACACACACACACACACACACACACAGTATCAGACTCGCTCTGAACACAGATAGGGATTTATTTCGAATTTAGTTTCACTATGATTCACTGAATCAACTCTGAACTATATTTAGTGATTCATTGTTTAAATTTTCAGCGTCGCTTCATCAGTTATAAATTGTTTGATTATCAGATTCGGTGAGACCACCCTAAACCATTTAATCAGCTGATTCTTAATTCTTAACAAGTATAATTTCCTGAACCAAGAAACTGACCTTATTTACTGATTCACTGAATTGATTCACTGTTGGATAAAACAATTCTAAGATTGTCCAAATTTATCACTATTTTTGTTCTGAATTAATATATTAACTCAAATTTTTTAGACCTGCTTTGAAAAATTGATTGTCTTCTCAAAGTACTGTACAGTTTAAATAAATAGGTTTAGATTTTAACAAGGCAGCACGGTGGTGTAGTGATTAGCACTGTCACCTCGCACCTCCAGGGTCCGGGTTCGATTCCCGTCTCTGTGTTTATGGAGTTTGCATGTTCTCCCTGTGCTTGGTGGGTTTCCCACGGGTACTCCGGTTTCCTCCCACAGTCCAAAGATATGCAGGTTAGGCTAACTGCCGTTCCAAAATTGCCCGTAGTGTGTGAATGAGTGTGTGAGTGTGTGCGTGCATGCGTAACCTGCGATGGATTGGCACCCCGTCACACCACCTTGCTTTAACTGATTCACTCAACCGATTGAGTAAATCTGATCAGTGAATCAGTTTGTGCTCGACATTTAATCCCAATTTTTACAAAACATATAAACACTGATTTACAGAATGTCAGACTGAAGTGAAACCAGTCAGTTTGTTAGGTATGTAGTGTCCATAGCTGTTTGTGGTGTGTGTGTGTGTGTGTGTGTGTACCTGGTATGCCTCTGCGGCTGAAGCTGCGTATTTCTCCACCGCTCCTTCCACAAACACTCCTTTCTTGATGTCCTCTCTGAGGAACAGACTCGCGGAGGCGCTGTCCAGGAGGTCAAAGATCTGCTCGTTATAGATCTCTATGAAGGAGCATTTACACAGGAAGCTCTTCGCTCCTGCAGACTGCTCACACACACACACACACACACACACACACACACACACACACACACACACAGCATAACCCACAATGCACTGCAGCAGGTGAGCATCATAAACAGTGTAGCAAAGAACACAGGAGTCTGTAGGTTAGTGGGCGTGTCTAAGGTGTGAGTGGGCGTGTTCTGCAGGTGTGTGTACAGGCAGTGTGAGTGATGCGAGTGTGTGTAACAGCTCACCTTCTCCACCTCCCTGCTGATGAGGAAGAACAGATACTCAAAGCTACGAGGGATCACACCGCGCAGCTCGTCGGAGAAATCCGTCAGCTCGTTCGGCCCTGCGCGCGCACACACACACACACACACACACACACACACAGAGACACAGACACAGAATATCGAGTTCTTCAGCACTGTAGACCAACATGGTGACAGATCACGTGTGTGTGTGTGTGTGTGTGTGTGTGTGTGTGTGTGTGTGTGTGTGTGTGTCTCACCCAGCATGGTAAAGGTCTTTCCTGAACCCGTCTGTCCACTGCATCATCAAAACAAAACACAACAAACTCAGATAAACACTCACATTTTTGTGTTTCTAATCTGCCAATTTATTTATTTATTGTAACTAAAGGTGTGTGTGTGTGTGTGTGTGTGTGTGTGTGTGTGTCTATTATACAAACTGCAGGACTCACTATGCGAATATGGTGCCGTTATAACCGTTCATGCACGACTCCACGATGTCTTTAGCCACACACGAGAACACCGATTCCTGTGGGACAGACAGACAGACAGACAGACAGACGGACAGACGGACAGACAATCAGCAGCAGGGACACAAGTTTACTATAAAACCTTCTTCTAAAACAAAACACAAAAAGATGTCAAGCTTTAAGGTTCAACACAGTAATTCCTATAATACCATTAAAACCATTAACATCTCATTCTTTCCTCTCTGGGATGATTATTAATATATATTAATTAATATAATTAGCTTGTTTTGTGTTACATTACATTTTTCCCTGTTCTGACTCACTTCAACAATTCAGTTCTTACCACCGGACTAAATGAACCGACCCGGCAGGTCCTCAGTTAGAACACACACACCGCAGGTGTCCCGTCTGAGTCCCCCCCTCACATCCCCTCCTCTCACCTGAGACGTGTCCATGTCCGCCACGTGATCGTAGGTGAAGTTCCGGGGTTCTGGTTTGGAGTTCAGACGCACCGTGTGAACCGACGTCACCGCCAGACACAGACTCCGATCTCCGTCTGTCGTCAGCCCCATGCCCTGGGTCAAAGGTCGCACGCGGACGTACACCTTAATGGCGTCTCCATCACTACTGTACAGAGAGAGAGAGAGAGACATAAACAACAAAAAGACACAAAGAGAAGGAGACGAGTGTGAAGTGCACTGTGTCCTGACAGGCTGATGTTACGTTTCATTATCTCAAGAATTATCTCAAGAGCTCAAGATAAACTTCAGTTTTTTTCTACTGGTCCGTTTCTCCTTACAGGAAAAAAAAAAGACTGATTCACTGCGTCGGTGCTCTAATGGGATTAATTAAAAGATTCAGCGTCAGAAGTCAGTGATCCGAGACCGGAACCCGAGACCGGAACCCGAGACCGGAACCCGAGACCGGAACCCGAGACCGGGCCGTAGATGATTTGGTACTGGACTACACAGATAGAATTACACTGCGTTTTATTTTATTTCTACTGACTATGAGAGCATGCAGTGTTTTATTTACAAAAACGATCAGATCTCCTCCAATACACTTCTCTCTCTATCGGTTTAGATGTCCAATCAAATTAAGCTAATGTTAAAAGCTAACTTTAGCTACAAATGAATAAAAAAAATAATAAAAAAAATATGTTTCTGAAGAGCTTCGCTGAAAAGAAAGCAGAGTAGTCTCTGAGACGGCCAATAAAAAAAAAAAAAGAAAAGAAAAAGGTGTCGATGGTCCGTCCGTGGAAAACTGTCCAACAAAAAACTGGTCCGTTGTGAACAAAAGGCTGGAGAGCACCACTGAACACCATTTAATTAAAAGATTCAGTGTGTTGAATATTTAAAACAATTTTTTTTAATTGTTTGAGTTACTGATGCATTAAGTCAATCCATCGATCAAAGTTCATCACACGAAACTTCAGAACTGTGAACTTACTGACTCCTCCAACCGAGTCACTGAGTCTGTAGGATGAACGATTCACTCAGTCGATTCTCTGACCTGTTCGATTCAATGTGTCAGAGAATCTGCAGTTATCTGTTTAAATCACTTCTAAACAATTCATTTACAATCATATCTAATCCTGATTTACTAAAAAGGAAGAGGAGGAACTCACTCATCCTGAACGTTTAACATTGTGTGTGTGTGTGTGTGTGTGTCGGAGCAGCAGGATGATGATGATGAAGTTACCTGTTAGACTGGAGAGGTAACGTCGTGTCTCCGGAGCCTGTGGAGGACAAACACACAGTGAGAAGAGTGCAGAGGAATCACACACACACACACACACACACACACTAAAGCACATCAGATACACCTGATTAACAGACCAGCATGGAACAAACTTCACATTTATTTATTTATTCCATCATTAATCATCAGAAACACACGACTCTGGTCTCATTTCTCAGGTTTAAAGCTCTGATTTCTCCCTTTTGTGTATATTGTGTTTTTTTTGAAAAACTAAATTGATTTTAATGTAATATTACTGGAATCTAAAATTAACACAGATGAATCACTGACATGAAGACAAAAGGTGATGTTTATTAGAGTTATATTCACATAAAGACATTAATAAACACATTTACACACTCTTTCCTACAGTTCCACACACACACACACACACTCTCTACTGTGGAAATGTGAAGTAAATTAATGAATATTAATGATTTATTTCCCAGAAATCCAGTTCACTCTGATGTTAAAACTGTCATCATTATCAGTTTATTAAAAACACTAACGCGAAGAAAAACAAAACCAATAATAATATTTAATAAATAAACACTTTAAAATAAAATCCCCCCTTTTAAAGAACATTAGTCTGAAGTCGTAACTCCTAAGTGTGTTTACTCTTTAGCATTTCTGACTGAACTGGCTAACCGCTAACCGCTAGCTTAGCTTAGCTTCACCAGCCTGACGTGCAGCTCGAGCGGCTCAAACCTCAGATAAACTGAGTGTAAAAAACAAACGAGACGCGCGAGAGGAGCGATGAGCAGATCTACCTCTTCCTCTGGGGTTCATTGTGGAAGTCTGACTGAAATAAAACACAGAAACTAAAACAGAGCGAAAAACTCCATCGGCAGCCAAAACACTTAAAAATTGGCGCGTCGTGATTCTCACTCGGCTCCTGCTGGAGGAGGTTTTAATGGAGCAGAGGTGGAGCAGCGCCACCTGCAGGGCTGGGGAAGAGCTGCAACAACAAACTGAGCACTAAACAAACAAACTGAGCACTAAATTGCTGACTAAAATAAAAACGAAAAAAAAAAAAGAATATTGACATTGATATAAAAATAATAATAATAATAATAATACGCACTTTGGCCGTAGAAGTTTATTTATTTTCATTATTTAAAATTTCCACTTAATCTTTCTGCTTTTCAAATAAGTTTATAAATGATTCAGCTTTTCTTTTTCTTTAAGCACCTACACCTCATTAAAGGCCACAAATGCACTGCTGTCTTCAATTCTCCATCAGAAGTGAATTTTCATCCTCGTGTGGCTGCTTTCAGGGGACCATACCGGTCTGATTGAGCGAGATCAGGACTGTAGGGAGGATTCAATGTCATCAGCCGTAGACATGAACAGCCGTCCGGCGGCGACCTTCCCTCAACTTCTCTGTCTATTCCAAAACATTGTCCCATCCCGCGCAGACAGGAGCCTCAAACGAAAAGTGCTGATGAGATTGTGCGGCCATCAGGAGTTTTAATCAAACCAGAATACAGATAACTCACCTTTTTTTTTTTTTAAATGAGAAATAAAGTATATGACAGTGTCATAGTGGTAACACTATTGCATTGCTAATCCAAGTGTGTGGGTTCGAATCATGGGTGATTCTAGTCAATGTGTGAGAGTGGAGTTCTATGTTCCCACAGTGCTGTAGGAGTGTGTGTATGCCTGAAGGTTACCAGAGGTGTTGTGTAAGAAAGTGATAAGCACAGTCGTAACTTCACCAATAAAAGCATCAGCTGACGAGGAGATAAAAAAAAATATGTAACAAATACATGACCTAAGGTAAGCATTTCACTACACTGCGGACTGTGTATGTGACAAATAAAATTTGACCTGTTATTGATCAACCAAACTAAAGTTACATGTGTCTAACAGTCCTAAAACAAGCTGCTTTGGTGATGAGCCATATTACTCCAGTGCAATAGTGGCAGTCTCTGGCTACAAACAAACATTTGCTTGAAAAGAGTTTTATTGAAATCAAAAGTGGTTGTGATAGTGTCCGCCTTCAAGCTTTCATTTGTTTGCCCTTGTGTGTGTCTCTCTCTAATCCACCACTATATTATTCTGGTCTTTCCATTAATACCATCGTGGCCTACAGTGTAGCCTGGTGTATGTAGGAGTGATGCAACATTAAAATGTAAAGATGTTTTTGTGCAAGCACAATGAGAAAGTTCTTAAAATCCCTCGAACTTCAGTCAAGTTGATTTAAATTGAAGACCCCATTCATTAGCTTTATAAATTAAGTTTTTTTTCCCCTATTAAACAAAATCTCTGTTAATCTCACCACCATATTTTAGCAGTATTTATGCATTGCTTGTTTTTGCTCTTATTCTCCACACACTGTTCTAACTAATACAGCATCAATCTCAGTTCTCCCTCCATGGATATCCCACTCTCACACTAGGTTCTGCAAGTCCATCTCTAGTAAAACATCCAACATGTAGTGTTTGTTTATACAATTAACAAACCCATAAAAAAAATAAACCCAAAATTGAGTTGTGCGCAAGTGCGAAGTGATTTGCTTCCATAAACACACGTTCCATAAACATTAAAGGAATCTTTATTAGTGCGAGAGAAGTTCACTGTAGACCTCAAGGTCACAAACTCCCAGGTAAAGGTTATGTAAATAACTTTACAGTAAAAGTCTTTATTTATTACGTCAGAACAGGATGAACAACAACCATAAAGAGACACACGTACACAGACGGACATAAATAAGATGTGAAATTCAGTGATGCTGCACTTTAGCGATCAGCTCATCACACAGCTTGGTGACGTCCTCCACCTCCTTGGTCTGAAAAAACAGAAGAAAAAAAAATTCTCACACACTGAACTAGTTAATCTTGTACCAACTAGCAGCTTTCACATTCAAGTGAAGTGAGACATTAATGACTCGCAACATCTAACATAAGGGGGAAAGTGGGTTTAGTCATTTCAGCACAGTGTGGTACCTTCTGCTCCAGGTTCTTCTCCAGGGACTGCACTTTGAGCTGCTCTCTCTTCAGCTGCACCTGAAGAGCAGAAACCTCCGCTCCCATTTTGGTGCGCACCTCGGCTATGTGCTTATTCGCCCTGCAGACAGAAACACATGTTCACATTCGAGTCAACACACTCCAGATCCTGTCCGGTTCCTCTGATCAGTCAGTCCCCTGCTCGTTCCTGTTCACAAAACCTGAAGACAAACTGGTTCTCTGCTATTCAGAACTTCTTACTAATCTCCAGACATAACTGCACCTTGTGAAGGATGTACAGTGATGTGACGGTGTCAGTAATCTGAGCTCTTACTGGTCAATTTTCTCCTCAGCATGAGTCTTGAGCATCTGATAACGCTGCTCCTCCTTTTGCAGTCTGGCCAAGTAGCTCTGAGCGCACTGTTTCAGTGTCTCCTCGTTCTAACACAAAAAAAAAAAAAAAAAGAGAAAAAAAAAGAAAGAAAAAAAAAAAAAAACAGTTTAAAGGAGACTTGTATAGAAACAGTGCAGTTATCTAAAGGGATGAGATCTATAACACCAGAGGATGGATCTAACACACCACCATGTGACAAACAACCCGAGAACCGAAGCGTCCATCTTACAAACTCACTGCCAACCTACTCAAACATATTGCGAACTTAGAGTGCATCAGTGCATTAGAAAGTGAGCAGCGCACCTTCTTGAAGCCGTCGATGACCTCCTTGCGGCGGTCCAGGCGCTTGACGACGTCGGAGAAGGAGCGCTCCATGTCGCTCAGGTCTTTAGCCAGCTGCTGTTTCTCCTCGAGCACTTTGCTCAGCTCAGCCTGCGCGAGCTCTTCCTTCTGCTTGTGTTCAGCTGGACGTTAACACACACAAGTCAATCAAGGTTTAATCATGCAGGTTTTTAATAAACACAGAAAGCGGAGACTTGCTATAACACACACCTGTGATCTGAGCAATAACAGCCTCGAACTCTGACACGATCAGCCTGGAGAGGGAGAAAGAAGATGTGAGCTTAAACACTGACACAGAATCAACACCCAACCTGAGCAACACCCAACCTGAAGATAAGCTTACACCATGTGCTGATTGTCCAGAGTCATCTTCTCAATCTGAGCCTTCAGTTCTGCCTCGCGCTCCTCAGCCTACAGGAACACACAAGTTTAAAGGGGATCTCTGCAGTTTCTAGAGTTCCTGTTCCCACAGCACTGGAGAACCAGTGAGATTTATGAATAAAGACGATGTCATTCAGTAGCACAGCGTTATGAGAAACGTGGAGGACGAGACAGAAGCTCGTGTGTTAATTGTGTGCATCCTCCACTTCCTGTTGCCCGGCTGTGTGTTTCACTCTACCTGTTTTTGAGCCTTCTCTAGAGCAGTGTCCAGGTCTTTCTGTGTGTACTTCAGCATGTCCACAATGACATCATCGCTCCTCTGAGTCTGCTTCAGCGTCGGCACCAGCAGGTCCACCACGATGGGGTCCTGAACCGCTGGAGGCTCCACCTACACACACGCATGTTTGAATTGACTTCTCTGAACTTTTTGTTCCCTCAAAACACTCCGTTTAAAGCACTGCAGCACACCCTCACATAAAACCATCAGGCACACATCAGTGCGGACACTATCATTGGACTTAACATAACACTACATCTAATTTATCATTGGACTTAACATAAGAGGATCAACACCACCACACTCGAACCCATGCATGAGAACAAACCAAGCTATGTGAATGTAAAAGCACTCCAAGCACTGATGTGCAGACAGTTTGAGAATCAAAGTTCAGTGTTCTATAAACTCAGGTCTACAGACAAAATTAACAGTGATTAAGGCATTGGACTGCTGATTATGAGGTAATGGGTTCAAACCCAGCACCACCGTGCTGTCACCATTGTTTCCCTGAGCTCGGCCCTCAACTGCTCAGAGGTATAATAAGAAACTAGGGATGCACCGAAATTTCGGCCGCCGAAAATTTTCGGCCGAAATAGCATTATCGGTTTCGGCCGAAACGTAAGAAAGCGCCGAAAATAAAAGCCGAAATTGTCGCCACGCCTCTCCCATCCTCCCGTCTCGTTCGCGCTGTCATTACGCATCAAACACGGAGTATGTCGGCGGTTTGGAAGCACTTCAAAGTTTCAGATGAGGACAGCAAAGTTGCAATATGCAACATTTTTTTAAATACAAACAAAAAGAAAATATTTTAAACATGTTTTTTTAATGAAGCCATTTTCGGTTTCGGTATCGGTTTTCGGCCAAGTGCATCCAAAAATTTCGGTTTCGTTTTCGGCCCAGAATTTTCATTTCGGTGCATCCCTATAAGAAACCCAATAAAATAACCAAGTCTTTTCCCTTTTTTTGCACGCAGAACCAAAAACCTTCCAGCACCTTTTTTTCTCGTTTCTTTCATTTTTTTTTATGCCTGGCGTCTAGTTTCTCTTATACATGTAAAGCTGGCTTGGATATAAGGAAAGGCGGGGTGAGTGCTATAGGGGTTTATAAAATCTGTATTGAAACATTACATGTTTACCCTGTTATATCCCCGTTTAAAATCAATAAAAATATTGTTGAGGAAGAAATAACCCCAAGTCTTTCTGAATAAGGGGCATCTATAAACTGCCCCAGGTCACAAACTCCCGTGTAACACGACATGAACACAGGAACCAGTGAAACGCTTTAACCCCTTCAACAGATCTCTCTTCAGTGTGTGTGGGTGTACGTTTGTTAATGTGTATCTCACCGGTGCAGGGAAGTCCTCCAGTAGCTTTGGGCATTCCTGATTAGATTTCTGCCTGACCTCTGACCTCGCAGCCTCCATCATCCTGCAACACACACACAGCTTTTACTACAAACACTCACATCAAATCAGGCGAGTGCTCACAGTTCAAGGTGATGCTGACTGACCGGATGGCCAGAGAGGGACGAGGCAGACTGAACCCGGAGCTTTCTGCTGCAGCCTTTTTTGGGCTTTCTTTCAGCAGAGGGTCAAACTTCAGATAGAGGGACTGCTTACGCAGGGCAGATTCCTTAAACTACACACATACAAAAGAATTATTGACATCAAAGCTTTTATTTACAGTGGTGTGAAAAACTATTTGCCCCCTTCCTGATTTCTTATTCTTTTGCATGTTTGTCACACAAAATGTTTCTGATCATCAAACACATTTAACTATTAGTCAACGATAATATAATTGAACAAAAAATGCAGTTTTTAAATGATGGTTTTTATTATTAAGGGAGAAAAAAAATCCAAACCTACATGGCCCTGTGTGAAAAAGTGATTGCCCCCCTTGTTAAAAAATAACCTAAATGTGGTTTATCACACCCGAGTTCAATTTCTGTAGTAACCCCCAGGCCTGATTACTGCCACACCTGTTTCAATCAAGAAATCACTTAAATAGGAGCTACCTGACACAGAAAAGTAGACCAAAAGCACCTCAAAAGCTAGACATCATGCCAAGATCCAAAGAAATTCAGGAACAAATGAGAACAAAAGTAATTGAGATCTATCAGGCTGGTAAAGGTTATAAAGCCATTTCTAAAGCTTTGGGACTCCAGCGAACCACAGTAAGAGCCATTATCCACAAATGGCAAAAACATGGAACAGTGGTGAACCTTCCCAGGAGTGGCCGGCCGACCAAAATTACCCCAAGAGCAACATCTAAAGAACTGCAGGCCTCACTTGCCTCAATTAAGGTCAGTGTTCACGACTCCACCATAAGAAAGAGACTGGGCAAAAACGGCCTGCATGGCAGATTTCCAGGGCGCAAACCACTTAAGCAAAAAGAACATCAAGGCTCGTCTCAATTTTGCTAAAAAACATCTCAATGATTGCCAAGACTTTTGGGAAAATACCTTGTGGACCGACGAGACAAAAGTTTAACTTTTTGGAAGGTGCGTGTCCCGTTACATCTGGCGTAAAAGTAACACAGCATTTCAGAAAAAGAACATCATACCAACAGTAAAATATGGTGGTGGTAGTGTGATGGTCTGGGGTTGTTTTGCTGCTTCAGGACCTGGAAGGCTTGCTGTGATAGATGGAACCATGAATTCTACTGTCTACCAAAAAATCCTGAAGGAGAATGTCCGGCCATCTGTTCGTCAACTCAAGCTGAAGCGATCTTGGGTGCTGCAGCAGGACAATGACCCATAACACACCAGCAAATCCACCTCTGAATGGCTGAAGAAAAACAAAATGAAGACTTTGGAGTGGCCCAGTCAAAGTCCTGACCTGAATCCTATTGAGATGTTGTGGCATGACCTTAAAAAGGCGATTCATGCTAAAAAACCCTCAAATAAAGCTGAATTACAACAATTCTGCAAAGATGAGTGGGCCAAAATTCCTCCTGAGCGCTGTAAAAGACTCGTTGCAAGTTATCGCAAACGCTTGATTGCATTTATTGCTGCTAAGGGTGGCCCAACCAGTTATTAGGTTCAGGGGGCAATTACTTTTTCACACAGGGCCATGTAGGTTTGGATTTTTTTTCTCCCTAAATAATAAAAACCACCATTTAAAAACTGCATTTTTTGTTCAATTATATCATCTTTGACTAATAGTTAAATGTGTTTGATGATCAGAAACATTTTGTGTGACAAACATGCAAAAGAATAAGAAATCAGGAAGGGGCAAATAGTTTTTCACACCACTGTATATATAAAAAAAAAAAAAAAAAGAAGAAAAAAAAAAAAAGCCATGTTAAAAACCCATCCACTCACAGTGTTGGACCCGAACTGCTCCAGATAATCAATCTGTCCGTCCAGGTCACTCGGCATGACTGCACAGAGGGGAGGAGTTACACAAGGACCTCAAGACTTACTCACATTACACACCCATACAGACACTTACACATGGAGCCGGGAACAAACTCATCATCGGCCGTGGTCATGTCGAACTCTGTGCTCTGGGTCGGGACGTGGAGGAAAGCCGGCTCCTCCACCTGCAGAGGCTTTGAAATGACAGGAACACTGGGCTGGTGGGCTTCAGGAACCAGTAAGGGCTCGTGTTCTTCTGCTGTCTGCACAAGCAGACACGAGACACAGTCAAGTCGAATAAATTACAATCTACAGGAAAAACTATTTTAAGTTTGAGGGGAAAAATGATGGATCCGTTATGTCGAGGTGATTGGACACGTCTATTTAGCAACCACTGTTCTCAGGACCTCAGATGGTCTTATTGCTTGTATGTAACCCAGATCTTATTTTTTACATGCCAGTCTGAACAGCACTTATTTTTTTATCAACAGTCTGAATTACAAATGTTCTGAATCTTACAAATGTTTAGTGCAGGTGTCGGCAACTTACGGCTCTTTCATTTCTTTGCTGTGGCTCCCTATGGCTTCGGAGAATAAACATTCGAAGTATTTTATTTAAATTCTTCTTTTTTTTTTTTTTTAATAGTTAGATAAAAAAATAAAGATCATATATAATTAAAAAGAAAAAAAAAGGCACAAAAGCACAAACTGAAGATGTGAGTTATAGAAGTTGGACGATAACCTGCCTTTACAGTTATCTTGAAAACACCCCATTCCTGTGTTCAGGTGGGTCAGATTAGGAGCATGATCTAATTAGACTGATGTAATGTCTGCCTGCAGTGTGAATGCAACCTAATAATGCCCAATACGTGATGCTTCACACTCACCTCTGCAGATGCCAGTTCAGGTCCTGTTGCATTTCCAGGCTCGGTGGAATCAAAGCTGTTCAAACACATACAGTCACTTATAAACCAACAGCATTAAACACACAGGACACAGGTTTTTTTTTTTCAATAACCCAAGTTGATTTATTAACCCTGAGGTTTATTTCTTTTTTTGATCAAAGTTTTTTTTTTTTCAAACTATACAGAAAAAAAAAAAAAAAACACACAAACACACAAACACAAAACCAACCCCCCCACAACCAGACAAACAAAGATGCCAAAACAATCAGATGTCTATAAAAATTAAATAATAATAAGTAATTTTCCCCACACCCTTCCTTTACAGTACAATATTATCTGTGTCCATGCACTCAGCAAAAGTTAAGAAAGTGCCAAATATTATAAAATGTCCCAGTAGATCCTCTAACTGTATACCTAAATTTCTCCAGTTTAAGCCAGTACATCACTTCCCTAATCCAGTGACTAAATGTTGGCGGATCATGGTTTTTCAATTAGGTCAAAATTTATCTCCTAGCCGAAAGGGAATTTATGGCCAATATTTTAATTTTCCTTTGGTTAAAACTGGTGTTTTCTGGAGGCACCATAAACAATGCAATAAATGGAGATGGCTCTACTATCTCTCCAAATAAAATCTCAAAAATATTGGTCCAGAACATCAGAGTCAGAGCTGCAGGAGCCTGCCTGCATCTGTCACATGTGTTGTCTATCAGTTTTAATCTTAGAAAGTCTGACTTTTGACCAATGTAAACGATGCACAAAATTGTACTACAGCATGTCTAAGGCAAATTGATGAGAAAATTCCTTGTATTATTTTGTGCCAAATTTTCTCTGAAATTGGTTCATCTAAATCAGTCTCCCATTTATTTCTGAGTAAATCTAAAGGTGTTGAATTATACATCATAAATCCTACGTATAGTTTCTTTTTGGACTGATTGACATTTAAATATTGAAACTAAAAAAAAAAAAAAAAAAAAAAAAAAAAAAAGGGAAGGGCGCTGAGGTATTTTTTGTAGAAATGTACACTAATATGCACATGAACAAACATCTCCCAGTTCTCCCATCACTGACCTGTGTGTAGGGTTCTCCACAGCACTCTCCTGGTTCTCCAGCAGAACTGGACCGGTAGAGACTTCACTCAGCCCTGGAGCACTGCGAGGAGGAGAACTCCCCATTTTCACCGCCGTACCAAAAGGATTAAAGTTCGGATCATCAAACTTAGCAAAGTCGATAGAGTAAGCGCCTCTGGCTGGAGGAATGTCTGTCGGTGTGCTGTCGGCCTCTGTGTCACATGCCCTGGCTTTGATTTCTGGACTTTTCTTCTCAGCTGGTGGAACAGACTCTGGCTTTGTACCATCAGGTTTGGTTTTGGAAAGCGGAGGCTTTTTTAAGCCGAGGCGTTTGGGTGGAGGTTTGCGTTTGACACCGGCATCGTCGTCAAAATTGAACTCCAGCACCATGGGAGCATCTTTAGGGGAGGTTACTAAGGGGGCAGCTGTGTCTGCGGCCACCTCTGGAGGGCTGAGCTGCACTGTGGTGGACAGTTTCTCTTCCTGCACGACAGGCATCTCGATGATGTTCTCTCTTGAGCTCACATCCTCAGCTTGAGACAGAACCAAGTCGCAGACGGGTGACTTCCTGGAGATGGGAGGAGAGTTCTGGATTTTTGCACCGCCTGTGTTAAAAGGGTTCACCGAGTCAAGGTTATCGAAATCGATCTGGTAGGATCCTTTAGGGAGTGAAAGTGAATCGGTCACATCTTCAAGCACTACAGGAGCAGGTTCAGAAAGTTCTACGTTCATCGTTTCGTCAGAGCTGTGATCGGCGGGCGGGGTTTTCCTCGGCTCGATGATCACCGTGCTGTCTGTGGACGCACCGTCTGCAGAAAAGTCTGCCAGGGAATTCTCGACAGACGGGATAAAAGGAAGCGTCTCATCCAGACCCATGTCGATCTTTTCCGTCACCTTCTCTACCTGATCGGGGGCAGGCGATGAGGCGGGCGGTGCAGGCTCACTCAGGATCAGGGTGTCAGACAGCAGAGCAGCAGGTTTGGGTGGAGAGAGGATCATTTTACCAGAGCTCTGGAAAGGATTTACAGACTCCAGGTTGTCGAAGTCGATGGCGTAGCCTCCTCTGCTCTGAATGGGCATGTCGTCGTCAGGAAGGGAAGTGTCCGTTTTAGCAGGAATGTGGATTGGCAGCAAGGGAGCGCTGTGTGGAGTCGGAGACCTGAAACACCGGGACATCATCATGAGCCCTGAGGGTATATTTAACACCAAACTAATACCATGCAGGTTAATCTAAAACCTTGAGCACTCACTTGAGCGTGAGAGACTCCAGTGCGTTAGCGCAGTCGTCGAGAGTCGCCATCCTGCCCACACGACTCGGGGACATTATCTTTTTTGTAACCGGGTCTCTGAGCGGAGTCTGGAAACAAACCTGGAAGGAACGATCAGAGAGACTTCCTGAATGAACAAAGAGTCATTATACAATAAAACAATACATCAGCACACACAGTATATTTACATGCACAGTTAAGTGGAGCTCTGGTTAGAACTCAATTCAGCTGTTCAAAATCACACCTCCGTTCTCCTGTTACACAAGCGCAGCAGGGGAATTGATTTATGGCCCAAAGCATGTCCCACTCCACCACAACAGGTGGCGATATAAACACTTTCAGTTTGTGAGCAGTGGACCTTTTCCCAAGTTCATTCATTACACTTGACAAAGACACAAACCGGTAGCATGTGGAGAGGTGAAAACATGGACATCTTTACAGCTTCTTCTGCGGTTACACATTTTATTCAACTTCTGGGTGACTCGAGTCTGACTCTGAAAAGTCTGACTTGATTTCAGTCAGAGTAACATGTTTACACGAGATTGTTAGCTCGACTAAAACTGGACTTCTAAGATAAATGTAAACATACTAAAAAAATAAAATTTAATCAATAAAAAAAATAAACATACAAAACAAGATTGCTTACAGATCACAAATAGAGCATTTTACAGACAGGGCACATCATTAAAAAAAAAAAATTTATAACCCATCAAGAGAACAAAAATATATTCTGAATATTCATGGTGTACGGGACCGCACTCTCACACTCAGACCAGTGAAGCTGCTCCCCCCAAATATACATTAACTATTATAAAAGGTCAAGTACAACATCCAATCATCCGCCCCTTATCAGTTTGTAAATGCTCTTAAAATTTTAAATAAATGAATAGAAACCACCACATTATCTTACTTAGAATAACGTACGGCGGTATAACTGTACATGACAGAGTAAATTTGTTCTAGACATGAACTACGACGAGATAAACATGCTTCACAAAAGAAAGCCCATGAGCAGTCGTACCTTCACTCCTTTTGGGATGTTTTTATTAAGGTTCTCGGCCTGAGACTGTCTCAGGATGGACGGCCGGCCGGTGGGCTGATCCAGAGCAAAAATGTCAGCGGCTGATTCGGACGAGAAGTGCTTGTGTACGGGCAGAGCGCCCTGATTCTCATCGTTCACCACCTCCGAGCTCATACTGAGAGAAACAGAACATTTCAGTTTAAAACCACACCCAGTCCAGACGTCATGAGTGTTTGCGTGCTGATAAGGAACACACTTTCACACTGTAAATAAACAGCAAAGTCACAAGCGCTGCGGAGAAAGAGTGAAGAAATGTGAAAACGTAAATCACACTTCAACCCGTACAATTAGCGCTGACCCAATATCAGGACGATAATTAATTACGTCAACGCACCTACCCAAGACATCGTGATTTTAGTTTTTAACTCGGAATTTTTAACATTAACGGGAAGCAATCAGTTCGCTTCTTTGGTACAAAAACACTCAATTTTCCTTTCCAGTGTTACTTTGTAAGCACAAAAATCACCGTAGGTTCATAAACACGACAAACAAAATTATGTTGTGCTCGTCACAAAACTCAAGATATTCAATATTTGTTTTAAATAAATTTTTACTTGATAAACGAGCGAGTCATGATATCGGAGTACCAAATATCATCTAGTATATTGTGACACGCATGTGCTTCTTCATTTGACACTGAGCATCACAACTGAGCCCACCCTCCTCTCTTTAATCTCAATCACTATATCCATGATTGTTTTCAAAGGTAAAGTGCAGGTTACTTTGTTTTATTTTTACTTTATATTGTTAAAAAATTATATTTTAAATATTTATTTTTTTGGGTTGTCAAACAAATCATCAGAGTTTCAATTATTTTTTATGGGGGAAATTCACTCAATATACAAGTGTTTTGGTAGACAAGCCTGTTTCCAGAACAAATTATGCTCGCAATCCAAGGTTCCACTGTATAATTATTTTAACTTAAAGTTCAAATACCAAAGAATCATCAAATAATATAAAAAAAATTATTCAGTTATGGCGATTCTTTTGTGTGGTGATTCACGTAATGCCACACTGATTTCAAATGAATTTTTTATACGTTTACAAATATTTGTACGTTTATAATAGAGATGAATTGGTCGATTGGCTGTGATGGGTGATCAGCCAATCAGCCTCAGATATAAATGATTCTGTCCCGAGCACAGAAGCTTCAGTGGTGCAACAAAAACATATTTATGGCATTACATTATTCAAAAGTCTTTGCCTTTATGCATCAAGTCTGTAAGTCTTCATACGGTGATTGAACAGAACAACTCATGAAAACTTAGGACGACTAGTTCTGGTTGAAGCGCACACACACTCAGTCTAATGGGGAAAATCTGTTCTAAGTCAGATGCCCTGAATCATCGACATTAATCTGAGAGCCCTGAGTGAGGGAGTGAAGAGATGATCATGATCACACTACTCCAGTCAGCTGAGGTGTGTGTGTGCGTGCATGTGTGTGGGGAGAGAGGAAAGCATGACTCTACACACACACACCACAGCCATGGGACTATAAAAGAGTGCCAAAGAAAATAAAATATTAGCGTTGAGTTTCAGGTTTAAAACTAAAATTTAAAAAGGACTTATGGTGAAGCAGATAAATGTATTTAGATTCCAGTCTTTATTTATTTAAGCTCATTGATTATTACTAAAACATAAATGATTGTTATTGTTCCACCCCAGGGTCTCAACTTCAGATTCCTTTAACACGTCAGGAATTCTGCAGGAGGAAAACCCCAATAAGAGATGGAGCTGCTGCTAAAGCTAGCTGGCTAACTGGGTGGAAGTGCATCATGTAAATAATAAAACAGGAACACACAAAAATGACCGTACTAAGAAAGAGTGAGTATTGTATTTTAGTTAAAGTCTCTTAACCCTCTACTAACACACTCGTCAGTTTAACTTGGAGTGGATGCTAGGTTTAATAAAAGTCAAGTAGTTAAGCAGTTAATAATATAAGTGTTAAACAGATGACGCGTTCCACAGCCTTTAAACAATTCTAAAACGATGAGCTAGCTAGCAAAAAACAAAACAATAGAAGTTACGTATTAGTTCAGCTTTCTATCAAATCAGCAACAATGTCAGCGTATAAAAAACACATTACCATTGATATTTCATGAGAAACGCCATGAGGATTCCTGTGGGTTTGTGTTTTAATGCTGTTAGTTTATGTTATAGTTTATATGCTAACACACGAACAAGGCTAGCTGCCGTGACCGTTATAACCAAGAATCAGTCAAGTTAGCCAAGACAAAAGTTATATTCGCAGTTCGAAATCAATGTGACACGATGTTATATTACTGAACTTACCTCAGGTTTTATGATAAATATGACTTATATTCACTTTTCTGACTGAAACACAAACAAAAACTCCAATCACCGTTAGGAGCTCGTGCAGTCTCCTCCGCCTCAGTGTCGTTTCTGAGACGCCACACTGCAGCAGGGGAGAATTCAAATTTGAACGCGACCAATTAAATTCACCGCGCGGTGCACAGAAGGCGGGGTTTAATACAAATCCACCAATGGCGTGTCAGGAAACGCTGACGTGCTTATTGGTCTCCGCGGAGATTGACGTGCACGCTGACGAATGGACACGAACTCGCCGTCTTAAAGCCACAGTTTAAAGCTCAGCGTGGAGAGAAATAAAACCACAGTTAGCATGTTTATGAGAAGTCCTCATGTAAACATTCCTCAATGGAATAAATTAATGTAATAAATTGTGTAAGCTTTTGCTTAGTATGGTCTTTTAATATTGACACTAATGTTAACAAAAGAGATTTTAACATACGTGTATTTAAATAGCACGTGGCTTCTGAGTTGTCAATAAAATTTATGTCATTCTGTTGTTATTGTTGTAATCGTCGTTAGAGCTCGTACTCTGGCTCTCGCCCTTGGTTCTAGAGCAGTACTGAATGGCAGTATGGTGAATATAACACTACAAATGCCTGCAGTATGATTTTGATTTATTACACAGCCAGCCACCAGAGGGCAGCAGCGATGTGCACCACGTGCGATTAATCGGTAATGAATCTTCATGGAAACAGTTTAAATACCTCCACTGCACGCTGTATTCTCACGAGCAACACAACCCAACGACTCCTATTCAGAAGCCTTAAGCCCTGTCTATATGATTATGTAATGATAGAATTACATTAAATGTCATGTTTACAATGCACAAAACAGCAATGCTACAAATTGATGCGCAGAACACTTTTTTTCTGAACCCCAGAAATATTGATATTTGTTTAATGTGTTATTTTGCATGTAATGGACATTATAAATAAGGAACAATTTCGAACAATTTAACCCGAACATCAGACAATCTTTAGTATTTTAGGACATATTTTAGATGTTTTAAACCGAATCACTGAGTTATTTGTAATAGAATTAAACAAAAACAAAAAGTCTTCTTATTGGACTACCTCTCTCTCTCACTCTCGCTGTGGGTGTGTCCGTCTGTGCACTCGACCAATCGCACGCAGGCTCTGTCTGAGCGACAGCCACTGCGACCAATCACACGCAGGCCCTGTCTGAGCGACAGCCACTCCGCCCAATCAGAACTCAGAGTGGGGATTTCGAATGATGCGGCGTTTCCAGGGCAAAAGCCTCTGAACCCGTTAACGCTCTTTCATCTCTTGTCTCCACAAAGCAACTAAGTAACTAATTACATAAATATAAAGCTCGGGAAGCCCCAGAGAAAACAAGTGTTTAAACTCGAGTGAGTGAGTTCATAGTGAGGAAATGCTAATGGTTTCCCTCAGACGTGTATAGCATGAAAATATTGGCACCCCAGACACCTCTCAAACTTGGCCAGTAAGTAAATAAATAATGGAGGCTAAGAATGACAGCAACTTTCTAAATTCATTATAATACACACACAGGTATAATAAGAATAAAAACAGTGTGTAATAAAGCTGAGTTGTCATGTTCACACACTTCCTCCGGGTTCAGCTCAGGGTTACAGCATCGGGGCGACGCCCTCAGTCACAGGGACGTGCTTCCTGGGAGCAGTTGAGGGTTAAGGGCCTTGCTCAAGGGCCCCACAGGTGGTCGTGAGGTTTGAACCTGGGATCTCCCGAACCAAAAACCCAGTGCTGTAACGACTGAGCGACCCCTGACCCGCACCAGCAGTGACGTTTCTCAGCTTTACTTTCTTTACAAAAATAAAATGATTAAAAAAATATATACATGTATAATTTTATCCTTAGATCATCCCTAACGAACAGGCCAGAGGTGATTGCAGTTTGATTCTTTGGTTTAAGCGCCGACACCGAACACATCTCGTGTAGTGGCGGGACGCTGCTTTACATTATACAGCGAGAACATTACAGTCCACAGGGAGGAACCATCTTCTGCACATAAAGTGAACTTACACATTAAATTTCCAAATATTGAAAAATGTAAAAAAATTTAATTGGAACAAGTGCTGTATTATTGCTAACCTAAACTAGTTAAACCAGTGTCTTTTTCTTTAACCAGCCTGCATGATTTTCATTCTTTATTTGAATCCAGTGCATTGTGCATTGTGTGTGTGTGTGTGTGTAACCAGTCATTCAGGTCAGGGAAGTAAAACAGACCGTTGACTTATCATACATTTTCTTCCTCATACAACTTTAAACAAATAACCAAGACTTCATACATTTTAAATTGCGTTTAATTTCTTTTTTTTTACCGTAGCAAAATAGAATCTGTGACATGGGGAAAAAAAAAACAAACAAACAGTATTTACAACACCGCTGTGCAGATTCGAGTTGTGTCCAAAACAAAAATTCCACACCTCTACTGAGCATGTGCAAATACTACAGAAAAATCACACACACACTGAGGTAATTTAGGAAAACATGGAAAGACATGCACCGCTGTTATCAGAGAGCAGAAGCTAAACCATCACACAAATGGATCATTTTACCTTATGGGGAGGGAGGGGGGAAAAAAAAACAAAAAAAACACTTCCTGCTCTGAATGTGCAAAGTTTACCTGGTGTAAAGCCATGACCACCTGATCACCTGGTCAGTTTAATCATTAAACACACACACCTGAACATTAAGCTGTTAATTTCTCCACTTTACTCTTTAAATATGAAACACACGCACTCACACACGCTCACACACACCAATCACTCTGAAGAACCAGACATTGGCACATGCCCGAGCTCAGTGTTTTCCATTTTATTCCCTGTTTCAGTCCTAAGCGAACACACACGACGCTCCTCCAGCGGGAAAGCGCAGCGTCTCAGGATTCCACACATCTGCGAGACGAGACGAAGCCCCATCAGATGCCTTTAGAGTGTTGGTTCTCGTAGGAACTTAAGAGGATTTTATGTATTTTTATCTGCACTTGAGTCACCATGCTGATCTCTGGTATTTTATTCAGTTCTGAATTTATCTCTGTGTATCAAGTCTCGGTGTGGCAGTGCACTTTAGCTTTTTATAAAAAAGAAACCTTTCACTTGTTATGCAAAATAAACTACAGTTGTGACTTCATGGCTTTTTCAGGGCGCTGATTTTGCGCAGCAGCAGTTGTCGTCTGGCTCGCAGTTTCTTCCTCTCCTGCGCTTGCCGTTTCTCTCGCGCCTGCAGCTGCAGGAGGTACTCCGTGGCGCGGGTCAGGATGGCCACCTTGGAGGTTTTCGCAGACTCCGACAGACCAGGAACTTCATTCCGGAGCATCTGGAAGCGAGATCTTAGGTCATCCCTCCTCTTCCTCTCCAGGAAGTTCCTGCGCTGCTCGGTGGCGTCCTCGGAGTCCGAGCTGGCGGGAGAGGAGGACGAAGACGAGGGAGCGGATAAGTCCACACGGGCTCGTTTATCGCGCGGCTCTGCGTCACAGTCGTCGTCGTCGGGGTCGTGGAGCCGGTGTTCGTCCTCAGATTCGGGAGATGGGGCGGCGTAGTTGTGCTGCTGCCGGTGCAGAGAGATGTGGAAGTGCTTGTTGCGCGGGCCGGCACTTACAGCAATGGTGATGGGAGTGCGAGTGCGCTTCTTCAGCCGGTTCTCCACCGTCACCACATCGATCTCATCATCATCGTCGTCATCATCATCGCCATCATCTGAGGAAGGAAACAAAGCACACACTCATACATAGTCTAAAGCTCTAAAACCTCTACAACGGTCTCAAAAGCCTGCAACGGCATGTGCGTACATTTCGACTTTTGGTTACGTTTAAGAGAATATTCCCGGAGGTGTTGTTTCTAAGATGTTGAACTTCAGGGTACACAGTTAGACTTTAGAGATATGAAAAGTATTCAAATCATCGAGCAGAACAAAACATCACATTTAAACAGATTTACAAGACTGAAGGGGACGTGCAGAATGTCTTTAGGGTGTACAAAGTTCTGGAAGCTGAAGCCCCCCGCCCCTATGACATCACTTCCTCTAGGAGCACTACAGAAAATGGCTAAAGTATTAAAAACACACTACGTTCGATTTCTTTTAACGAGATTAAAAGAAATCTTTTAAGGATTCACTTAATAAACCTCTTTCATCACTTCCTGTTCTCACTCCTGAGCTAAAGATGCGTCTCCGAAATGACCATGTCGCGCTAAACAGGAAGTCCATACAGCTTCCTCAACAACATCCCTGCATTGTCGTCACTGCGCAGGTGCCGGAGCTCTTACCGGATGAGTCCGAGTGAGACTCTGATCCTGAGGACGCCAGGGTTTTTCTGGCCTGGGGCACGGGCAGGTTGAGGACGGCGGCAGGGTTCACGCATCTCGCGGTCTGTACGTCAGGCTGTCTCGCTGCACTATGGATCCGTGCCGCATTCACGTGCACCAGTTCGTTTTGATGAGTTTCTGGGAGAGGGCTCACCCTGGTGGCGTTAAAGCCACCGCTCCACATGCAGTCCTTAATCACCACTGAGCTCATGTTCCCAAAAAGGTCCAGCGGGTCCAGCTTCTTCACGCCGTAATCATCCGGCGCCCATGAGCTCCGCTCTATGGCCGGCAGCGGGAATACCATACGTCCAGCAGGGGAGGTCCTGGAGGGAGACCCGGGCGGCGTGGGGAGCAGCTCGAACTTCTTCCAGATGTCCTCGCTGGGCGCCGTGGACGTTAAGAAGTCCTCGATCCTTCCGTCCAGCTCGTCGTAAAAGTAGTGCTGGAGGTGATCACACATGTTCAATCCACACACGGGCGAGGTCACAACCTGCAGCACAACACCACACACGTATTAATAATCAACATGACTGACTTGATGTTTATCAGAGTCAGGTAAAGAGGCATCTGGGATCAGTGATGGGTTCATGGTGGCATCACTCAGTCACTCATTATCCGCCTAGTGTTTTCCCCATTAACAGGCAGATGCTTACTTAAGAAGTATGCAACTTAAAGCAGCAACAAATCATTTTAAATCTAGCTGACTATTCTGTACTAGAAAAATAACTAAACATATAAAAGGCTTAACTTAAAAAAAAATCTCAGGACTTAAAAATATAGATCACAATACTTGACATTCAGGACCAAAAATAAATAACTTAATATGGTTCTCATTAAACAGGATTATTAACAGACATCGCAAACAGCATTACAGAAAGTGTTTTATATGGTGCATTTTTCCAGTGCACTACAATGGAGACTGGTGTAGTTAAGCACGAGCTCACAATGCAACACAATGAAACTCATACAAGTCACTTATCGCTGCTCTAATCTCGCTCAAGACACATTTAAACCTCATACCTCCTGAGAACGCAATGCTGATTAACACGCATGCATTAACAATCAAACATGACCGACTAGACGCTTCTCGGGGCCAGATACAGAGACGTCTGGGATTTGTGATTTTTTTTTTCCCTATTAATGTCACCGTGGTGAAACCAGGCCACTTATTATTCGGATATATAATCCTGTCACTTGTGTATTTTTCCCCCCATTAACAAGTAAATGGTTTCTTTAGATCCAAAAGTAAAGCAACAACAAATTATTTTTAACCTGGCTGACTAACAATACAAAAAAAAACTTAAGACGACAGGACATAAATAAATCAATGCACAGCAACAAAGATCCACATTTGTGCCAAAATAACAAAAACTGCTAATTTGGATTAACAAAATATTGTAAGTTATATATTAACATACATCACAATTACATTACAGAAAGCCTCAGCTGAAATATAATGTAAACACTGAAGCCCAAAATTATTAAAAAAAAGAACAAAGTTTACATTTATTTTTTTTTATTAAAATAAATAAAAACAAAAAACACCACCACAGCTGATCTGAATCACTCAACATCACTGTGATGCATTTATAAATCAGGATAAACACCAGCGCGTGGTCCAGTCTTAAAGCTGCAGTGTGCACTTACAATGGAGCCTGGTGGAGTTAAGCACGAGCTCACAATGCAACATAATGAAGCGCGTGCAAGTCGCTTATCGCTGCTTTAATCTCGCTCGGGACACTTAAACCCTAAACCGCGCGAGAACGCAATGCTGCTGAACACAGGAGCGCGTTACGAGCTCGCGCGAGGCGACAGCGGGGAAGTTAAAATCACTGCTCACGTGCGCACGGAAACGGTATTACGGGGGTTTAACGCAAAACAAATTACAACATCGGCCCTTTGATCTTTTTACAAATGAAAGGAAAACATTTTACTGCACAGTGAGTCACAGATACACATCAGGAAAACACATCGGAGTTACTGAAGTCCCTCCGAGCTGAGACACACACACACACACACACTCGGTCGGTCGGTCGGGGGGTGGGGGTGATTAACGCATTTACCGTCTCATCTGTTCACTGTGTCCGTGTGGAGGAGAAGGAGAGCATGAGGAGCACAAAGACTGAGAACAATTGAACTTCCGGAACAAAGGAGGAGAAAGATCTCCAGCTGCAGTGAGAAGCTCCGCTCCACACGCCGGGGTCCGGAATCCAAAGTTACACACGGCCGAGAAACACCGAGATCCAGATTATAAAAAAACAAACAACAACAAAACTAACGCGTCTATTTACACCGACTGCAGCACGAGACTGTACAAGCCGCACCCGCGCGCCACTTTCGCGCCACAGCTGCGCCTTTGTGTAGCCACACACACGCTAACCACGCCCCCACCGCACGTAACTCCGCCCATTTATTTCCATAACCGCCCCGTCTCCACACACACACACACACACTCCATTCGGCCATTTTTTTTGTCCTTACTTACCCCACGGCAGGCTGAGCAGCGCTCACTTCAACACACACACACACACACACACACACACAAAGTTGTCCTGTTGCTAAGAAAACAGTCAGGACGCGTCACAGGGCGGCTCACACGTAACAGGGTCTTTACTGTTAACGGATAAAAACCTCATAGTGCAACTAACACACACACACACACACACACAAAATCATGTAATATGTCCATGAAGTATTTATGTATAACATAATTAGTTGAATATAAGTGCAGTCTGCACTAAGACACTTTGTTCCATGCATATTTGCACACACCGTAAAGTATATTTCAATTTGCACTGTATATTTCTATTTTGTACATCCTATTTCTATTTTTATTTTTAGTTCTATTTTTTCATAGCACATTTCTATTTTTATTTTTAGTTCTATTTTTCCTAGTTTAATTTAATTTTGTAATTTAATTTCTATCGTATTTCTTTTATTCATATTTATTTCTTATTTGTAAAATTTAACTCTCTTTTAGGGTCAATGGCAGTCGTATAATACATTTCACTACATTTCGTACTGTGTATGTTTGTGTATGTGACAAATAAAATTTGAATTTGAATTTGAATTTGAATTTGAATTTTATACACAAGGCCACACGGTGGCGTAGTGATTAGCTCTGTCGCGTCGCACCTCCAGGGTCCGGGTTCGATTCCCATTTCGGGGTCTGTGTTCGTGCAGTTTGCAGGTTCTCCCTGTGCTTAGTGGGTTTCCTCCAAGAACTAATTATTCATTAGCGTCCCCTAAATTTCCCCTAGTGTGTGTGTGTGTGTGCCCCGCAATGGATTGGCACCCTGTTTAGGGTGTACTCCGCCTCGTACCCTGAGTCTCCTGATCTAGGCTCCAGGCCCACCGACACTTTATACACAAGAAGTGGTATAGACGATGAGAGTGAGGATACATGTACCTTCATCCATACATGAACCTCTGTAGTCCAAATAGACACTGTGGAGGCCAATAAGGACTGTTGTATTTATTCATAATTTTTTATAACCCTGGTAGGACCTCAGGTTATAAAAAACATATAAATATTCACACATTTATACGCCATCATCATCAATACTCCTGTGTACAGGGTTGCAGTGGGGCCTGGAGCCTATCCCCGGAGGCAGGGTACACCCTGAACGGGGCGGAGGTCCTTGCAGAGCACACACACACATACACACTTATTCATACACAATTTGGAAGCACCAGTTAATTAACACCTAATCTGCATGTCTTTGGACTGTAGGAGGAAACTGGAGTACAAAGAGGAAACCAACCAAGCAAAGTGCGGAGAACATGCAAACTCCATGCACACAGACCCTGAGATGGGAATCGAACCCGCCTTTTTAGGTGGAAAATGAAAGTGCTAATTACTACGTCACTGTGCCGCCGTAAATGATAATCTGACACTAAAGAGGAAAAAATACGTGTCTGAAAATATTTCAGTATAAACTAGAGTACCCACAGCTCCACCCAGGTGCAGATCCCGACCCCTGCATGCTATCATTACCTGCGAATATAGTGTGTGGTCGTCTCTCTGCCGCTCCTCACGCTGCTCCAATGTTTCAGCAGCTCTCAGTCCTGCCTGTCAGACGCCTCGTCACTGTAGGCATGTCACAGTCTGATCCGGGGTTTCTGTAACTATGACCTCAGCCTGACGTACCAGCTTTAGCTACTGTGAAGACACTCACAGTATGATGTCAAAGTTGATGATGTCACTGACTACCGTTATGTTAGGTGAGCAACACGTCTGTGACACGTTGCGGCGGATTTACCTGTGCAAACAAACAATCGACATTTTTGCCGTTGAGGAATTGAGGAATGCCTGTGACACACTTGTGATGGGACTACCCGAGCAAACACAACATTTCTGCTTCAGATATAAAGATAAACTTTGCAAACATATAATACATTCATCCAGATACGTCATAAAGACGTGCGTGTCATAAAACATCAATTCAGTAAAAATCTTGCTGAGTAGAAATACAGTACAATCTGCAGTAAAATTAATCACGTCAGTCATTAAACACGTTTGGGACCGGATGATGCGTCAGAAATATTACAACAACATCCTCACACACTATCGCCACAATATTCAGCTACACTACCAGATTTGCGTTTTTTTAAAAGACAGAAAACTGACTGACCTCCTGTTAAACAGCTTCAGTGTTATGAAAGATATCACACTACCTCAGGAAGACGCATCATCACACAACTGATCACGGTATCAACAATATACTGTGTCATCACAGAGCCCTGACTCATCACACACTCGAGACTAGATTGTGTTACGCATTTGTGTATTTTTTCGTATTTAAACATTTGTCATTTAATGCCTGATCAACTTTTGGCCTTAATATGTGTGTGTGTTTCTGATATACAAATACTACCAACATCTCCTGGGTAATGAACTGTGTGTGTGTGTGTGTGTGTGTGTGTGTGTGTGTGTGTGTGTGTGTGTGTGCGTGTGTGTGTGTGTGAGACCTGACGACGCCCTGATTCTCATTTTCACCTCCTTGGCCATAAACACAAACGTTAACAAGGAACAACTGCAGGTCTTCTCATCTGTTAGTGTGAAGGATGAAAGAATGAAAGAATGATGTGAGGAATATGTCACTCTCTATCTCTGACACACACACACACACACACACACACAGGTCATGCTCTTTGTTATGTGTGACTGGTAAAAGATCTTTTGTTCTAAGTCCTACATTTGACATGCGCATGTATAATCACAGACCCTCTTTCACACACACACACGCAGCTCCATTAACACTCATTCACAAGCTGTTGAGTCTCTCTCTCTCACACACACACACACACACACACACACACACACACAAACGACTAAATGATTTGCCTGGGTTCTTTTGCATTTCTTTAATAATCAAATACAGAAATCAAAGACACACTCTCATGTACACATTTCTGTTTGGACAGCGAGTATCTACACTTCTGACCCTTTAGTGTGTTTTAGTCCCGAAACTCGACACACTTTCACACATCTTCATGTGCTATGAACAAAATGAAACACTCAATTCAAAACCATGTACAGTACACTCTCCCCAAAAGGTAACACTGACACCAGGGCACGCACACTCACGCACACACACACACACACACACACACACACACACACACACACTGGTCACCCTTATCACATGGGTTTGTTTAAGACACTGAGTAGGTTTACACTGCACTGATGAATTAAAACACTGTGATTTAGGGTGCATCTATAATCTTTGTTTACAGTTAATTGATTAGAGACATGACAGAAATTATACAGAATTATAAATCAAGATTTAGTTCTTTCACATTTTTACCCCTGCTAAAAAATAAACCACTTCAGACTGCACCAGTACAAAAAAACTACTAAGGAGATTTAAAAATACCGGAATTATGTTAAGACCTGTTCAACTCATTATGAAAACCTGTAAGGACTGTAAGGAACCTTCAAGACATGTGAAATGTTTTCAAAATCCTGTGTTTTTCAAAGATCACGTAAATGCTCGCATGGTGAAAGAAAATGACAGTTTAAACCCAGAGCTATGTTTAATAGTGAAAGGAAGAGCATTCGGACCGATGGAAAAAGGTCATGTGAAGCAAAGCTGAAGGCGGTGATGGAATCTTGGAGTGTGCGTCTTTTTTTTTTGGCTGAGCAGTACAGTACACACTCCTAAATGAGCAGGACTACATTGGTGCTCTAATGCATGTGCAATTTAATGGCCACAAGAATATTCAAAATATTAAAAACAGGAGACAAATAAAAGTACATATATACATACTGTATATATCATCTGAGAACTGAAAAAGAACAATTCCACATTTATCCTAGCATCTCTGTTTGGCCAAAACATCTCATTAACTTGACAACAAACGGCCCTGAAACTATTGTATTGTTTCTAATGTCTTCCCCAGAACCACTGATTCTCTACTCTACTAAGTCAGTGAAATGGTTTTGGTTCCAAGCCTGTGCTGCTGATGGAACCTGACACAGACCATACGGATCTCCTTAAGAAGAAGTTGTGAAGATTATCATGAAGATGAGCTGTGCTGTACAGTATGGACCACATGTCTGATGGTGATGGAGAACCTCCTGCATGATAATAAGAGCACAGTCATTTGTATTGCCCTCATGATGATTATGAAGATCTCTGCAGTTTTATTTAGGGAAGATCTCTTCAATTCATCTTGTTCATTCTACTGTGGACTGTTACCATGAAGTAAATATAGCAGCGTATATACTTAATAGAACTTACGATACAATAAACAATGAGATGTTGCACTACATGACACACGATAAAGTGCAGTGGAGGATCAGAGGCTATACCTGCTCCTGTTAATAAAAGTTCATACTATGGAGTGAAAGCTGCCACCTAGTATAACCTGACTTTCATTTGGGACGAGCTTCTTCACTACATAAACACTCTGCAGAGATATATCATGACCCATATCACTGGTCCAGTGGAGGTGAGGTTCCCTAGTGGAGGAAACACTGTACTTGTTCGGGAGCATCATGGACCTGGAGCTCGCCGCTTTACCTCCATCTTCTGCACCCTTCCTGTGAAAGTTTGTTTTTCCTCCAAATGATTCTCATGAGACGTGCTGGTAGACAAGCACTCAGAAAGGCTCTGCAGTGTTCGACCCTCAAGCGCTGTGTTATTTCACTGCATTTTTATGTAAGCAGTAAAAGGGTTAAAAGAGTTCACCTTTTGCCTTAGAGAGTGAGCACCACAGTATTAAGTGTTTAGTGGAAAGTGTTTTACGGGAACAAACACAGGGACTGTGATTGGAGTATTGGTCTACAGGCTCAGAAAATAGACAGCTGTGTTTGGGTTTTGAGAACCGCTGGTGTGTAAGCAACTGAAGAGAGTGTGTGAATGATTAACTCGTGCTG
The DNA here is from genome assembly GCF_024256425.1 of Clarias gariepinus. Taxonomy (NCBI): domain Eukaryota; kingdom Metazoa; phylum Chordata; class Actinopteri; order Siluriformes; family Clariidae; genus Clarias; species Clarias gariepinus. The sequence goes on from NC_071107.1 coordinate 37,621,075, forward strand.
GAAGATTTGACCTGATCATTGCAGTATTTTTTAAATAATGTAGCCTGTAAATAATCATAATGTTTTGTTCAGTGAACTCATAGTTAAACGAATAGATTATGAAAACTTTATTCATGTAATGCATCATGTTGTTTCATTCTGGCTACTCGATCGCTCTCCGGGCCCATAAGTATCGGGACAGTGACACAATTTTTCATGCTCCTCTGGACAACAACAGAAAGGATTTCAAATAAAATGCTCTCTCACTTAGGGCACTAGGCGGGCTACACCCTGGATGGGGTGCCAATTCATTGCAGGGCACACACACACACACAACAGGCAATTCGGGAACGCCAACTCGCGTAATCTGCGTGTAGTTATAGGAAACAAGAATACCTGGAGAAAACCCACCAAGCCCAGGAGAGCCATGCCTTTAATTTACATACTGCATTAATGCAGCCATTCTCACAGCCATGTCTTAGGCCAGTCGTAAAAAACTGACACTCGGTGACAGCCAATAAAATTGAAGCATTTTTACGGCTTTCCACGTGGTGCTAAACCACACCCAGGCGTTGCTTAAATAATATTATAAAATTGTTCAGACTCTGGCTCGAATCCCGCTCTGGGTAAAGATGTAATAAATGTGAATCCTTTGTTTTATGATTCTCTTTGCTTATGATTATCATTAAATTATAGCAACTGTGAGGTGAGTGCTAATGTGGTTCATAACATGCATTTAGTACTGAAGCATAACTTGATAATGTAATGGCTTTGTTATATCCAAAACTTGGTTTGTGGCTGTTAAATAATAAGACTGACTTCAATTATTCAGCCGAAACATTTTAATTGAAATTGCAATTACTTGTTACAATCTCCACACTCATTCATTTGTTTTACTTCTCACTATACTGTACATTATTCACTTTTCTTAATAAAGGATGCAGAAATGATTACATTTTACACAAGTATCGAACGCTCTGGGCAACAATAACATGGCAAAAAAACTAAATGCTAAATGCTAAAACTGAATGCTAATCATATATACAATATACAAAAAAGGCTATTTAATAGTTTTGCCGTTTCCTTTTACGGAAGAATGAATGTTTAAAATGAATTGGGCCACCTGAGTGTCTTACAGATTCCAACAGAAAGATAAAAGAGATAAATCTACATATAGATACAAAAAATAATAGTAATAATAATCAGATGAGTGGACATTTTTAATAGTTCATTTTTTGACAAAGGGCAGCATTAGTAAAAAAAAATTCTAAAAAACTATAAAGAACAAAGAGAACAAAAAAAATACAGACTTGAGAAACTATTGCCAGTCTCCTCCTTTCTTACATGATCTTTTCCCTCTTTTCCCACCTTTGTCTTTTCATATCATTAAATGTAAAATCCCCAAACTCTCTTCAGGTCATCTCCTTCTCCATGCCAAGATCCTTCCTTCTCCATGATTCTACAGATCCTTGTACAAAGAAAAAACCTTTGCAGGTCAGTAATCTACTTCCCTGCCATTCCAGTGTAACCCGTGTGTACGAGTCGGCTGTTTGGGATGAGAAGGAAAGATTTACGTAAAGATTCAGTTTGGAAAAACAATTCATGGTCCCAGGGCAGGAGGACTTTTGGTTAGAGAGCTCTTTCAGGTCCTGACCTGACCTGGCCTGGACCTTCTCTGGCGGTCGATGTCGTTGGCGGCGTAGCAGAAGCAGCAGCAGAAGCAGGAGCTGAAAGAAACATGGAAAAATTAAAATGAAATAAAGACTACATAGGCATGCACATTTCATAACAGGCATACTGATCTGGTTTTAATTTAAAATACATGTTTCCTCACATCTGTGCACAGACAGTTTGGAAGGAGAGATTATCAGCATTGCTCTCTCCAGCTCTTCATCTTCATCCATCACACTGTGGTGCTGACAGAAAAAGTTGCAGACAACCCTGAAGCATCCCCTCCTGTCTGACTGACCACGGCCAGGGCGTTTTGTCTGACGCGCAGCTCCCTCATGGGTGATCTTTTATCAGTCAGGCTGCATTGGTCGGATCTTGACGGAGATATCCAAGTGGTCCCTTACGAAAAACCTGCATGTTAAAAATAACAAATATTTTGTTTAATTAAGCATCACAGTCAAGCATAGTTTTTTATAACGTGTATGTTGATAAATGCTCAGTGGATAACAAGGATTATGAAGATTAAATATCAGTACGGGTACTTTTACTGTCTGCACTAATTAATCTAATTCTAACTGTCTAGGTTTCCTTCTACACTAATTAAACAAACACACATTATCTGTAATGCTGGCAAAGGCCTGACACTGGCATGAAAATCCCTCGGATACATCGGCGCTATTACAAAAACTACACATTTTACACCATAAGGTTTTACTTACAGTGCACAAACAGTACAAACAGAACATTGAAATAGCTAAAATGTAATGAATCCAGGTAACATAACATTGAATGAAAACACAACACATAAGAAAAATTATCATGGCATGTAGCATAAAATTTTTTGACAGCACCCTGTTATCTATTTGCTGATACAGAACATGTACCACACTACGGTTCTACCACGTCACATACTTTAGCACACACCCTTGTGTGGAACATGGATGAAGATCCCAAAAAAAACTGTGTTACACATGCTTATGTACGATAGTAATAGTAATATTCACACAGTAACTTCTGCAATGCCATTTCACCTGTTATGGTTCCCTCCTAAGGATGATATACAACACTTTGGTGAAGACCATGGTACTACTGAAGTTCGGTGGGTATTTAATACGATACTGCCTGTGCTTTACCACACCAGTATTCTGTACGAACATATCCACTGTGGTACTGTATGAATAAAAATACCATTTTAGAGACCTGCTGAACTTTATTATGGTACCCAATAAGTACCAGGAAAATTAGCTAACGTGGGTAAATATACTATAGTTTACAATTAGAACTTTTGTTATGGGATAAACACAGAGTTAGATGCAACAGAATGAAATTTAGCGTTTTTTAAATGAAATTTAGCGTTTTAACTTCATCTAAATGCCTTTGAGCCATTGGGCTGAAAGTATATTACATCCGTAGTGGATTTGCACTACCATTAAAAATGAATGGGAAATGGTTTAGGGATTCTAAACTCCTTTTGAAAGTTTTTTTTTAAGTTCCTTTTTGTGCAGTCCAATGCCACTCAGTCATGATTATATCAGCATCAGCACCCATGATGTAACACTCAGAACTGTGACGTTAGATTTTAACAATGACATCACTTCCCACGTCAGTGATCAGAGACTAGCAGGTGAGATGATCTGTTTCTCCTTCAATTCACATGCCACATAGTTTAAAAATAAAGCTACAGTTTAGTTACTTCTGATTAAAACATAATTAGATAGATTACAGATAGATGGATAGATACTTTACTGACCCTTTGGGAAATTCCAGCTCTTTTCCAGATGTTAACATACCGAGCATTGATGATTGAATACAGCGCGCTGTTGAGCTCCACATCTGTAAAATCATGTCCTAGTGAACTTTTCATTTAATGGAAGTTTAAATTCATTTGATTGATTTAATCAAACACAATCACAAGCTGCTAACTTTGGATAGTATTTTATTACAACATATCTTTATATTTTTAGTGTAATATATAACTCTATGGTGCAATACATATATATAACCCTATAAGTCGAATATACAATGTGTGCAATACAGTCTCTGAAAATGTGCAATACACTATGTATAGTTTATGTCTAAATTCCTGCATAATATATCTCTGACTGCTCTTATTTATATTCATGTATATACATATTTCCACCCTCATATTTATACTACTATGCTATCTCTGTGGCTTAAACTGGACCTGGGTCCTAGGTTCCTACCAGAACATGGAAGTGTGCCGGGATGACAATCAAGAATCCGTGTATCACTACAGGCGGCGCTACAGCGCCACACACTACTAGCGGTCAAAAATATATGACATCCCAAGCGTTGCTGGTTCGCTAGAATTTGCTAGAGTTCGAGTCCCTGGTTCGAGTCCCGGCTCCTGCAGACATCATTTATTTAGGTCTTTATTTTCCTCTCAAGTCCAGCAACAAGTCCAATCTGACAGCCTTTAACTGGACCATTATTGTTTTTTCTTGGTTTCATGTCAGTAAAGCACTCATTCACTTATTCTGTGATGCAACAATGTTTCACTTCTCCACTGAAACAGTTAACAGTTAAATTCTCAGCAAATTCATTTTTAGATGCACTCAGTTCTCATTGCATTCACATTTAACGGAGCTAAGAGTTCATTAAGGTTAGCTAGCTATTTAATTAATCACCAGGACAGGCAGGTCTCACTTCTGTCTCGTCTCACTTCTGTCTCGTCTCTCCTTACTGTCTCTCCCTCCTGCGAGGAATTCTCAAACATCTATCTGCAAAAACAAGAACTGTCAGTTCGGACTTGGTATTTGACTTGAGAGGAGAATAAAAACATATAAACAGACAGACAGACAGATAATATCTGCATGAGTCGGGAATCGAACCCAGGTCTCTCAGGGGAAATTCTCGCGAACAGCAACGCTTGAATAAAGCCCCTACGGATGTAATATATTTTTGCCCGCTGTGTGGCGCTGTAGCACCGCGTGCAGTGATACAAGATGTTAATTAATTGGAGCTTCCATTAAAGGAAACGTTGAGTATGAATTGATTTTCCAGTTGAGTTATGGTTATTCAGTCAGGGTTTTGTGCTGGACCACATCAACTGGGTGAAACTGCGGCGCTTTCAGATGGTGGATTAGGGAAAAAAATCTATTAATAATTTAAATCCATAAACTGGGTTTTCAAATCCAGTCGTGGAGGGCCAGTGACCAGCACCGTTTGGTGATTCTTCTTCTCAAACACAGCTGATTTACCCAATCGGTTCATTACTAGGTTGAGTGGGTGTGTTTGGGTGGTGGGGTGCTGGTCCACTGTGCTGGTCCCTGGCCCTCCACGACTTTGGATTTGGAGACCCCTGATCTAAATGAACCCGGAGAAAAAAGCAGGAGCCTGTTAATAATCCCTCCTGAGATTGAACTGGGGTACAGCAGATCAGGACTGGGGCACCAAGAAAACGGGTCTAGCGACACTTAAGGCTTTTGATGAATAGTGACATAATAAAACCTCTTTAAAAATAGTTACTTGAGAAATTCCTTATTCAATGAATGATAATCTATTCATAATTTACTTAATGTGAACTTATTTACTGATATGAAGTTGTAAATAGTTGTGTTGTAACATAGCGTATTTCTTGTGTAACTCTTTCTTAGCTGTATAACACACATTCTGCACTTCACTTTTGATTTTGTTTTACACTATTTGATCCTCTGTTAACTGCATAAGCTGTGATGTGAATCAAGAAGATATTTAAAATTATCTTTAAAAGAATTATAAATATGATAAAAGAAATTTTGTTTTAGAAATATTTTGTATAAAACCTGTAGTTAATGACACATAATCTTGAATTCAGAATGCTTAAATGTGTTTAGTAGTAAGATAATAAAAATGTTGTAATTAGATGATATCATGTGCAGTAGCCTATTTATGCCATAGTTGAAGGTTATTTCCTTTGCTTTAGGTGTGTTGTGTGTTCACACTGTGGAGATTTATGACTATGTTGAAGTGAAACCCCTGAGAAACAGGGACTGGATGTGTTTTTCTGCAGTCAGGGATGCTCACTAAACTGCTCTTCATCATTGTCCTTTTATTGTCCAACAACAGGAGGCGCTGTGGGGTAGATTTTAATGGACAGACCTTCAGTCGAGGCCAAAAGTTTTATGAATGACACAAATATTAGTTTTCACAAAGTTTGCGGCTGAACTGCTTTTAGATCCTTGTGTCAGTCGTGTCTGTGATGTACTGAAATATAATTACAAGCACTTCATATGTTTTAAAGGCTTTTATGTATTTGCAGTGTTGGCCCTTCTTTTTCAGGACCTCTGCAATTCGACTGGGCTCTCAATCAACTTCTGGGCCAAATCCTGACTGATAGCAACCCATTCTTTCATAATCACTTCTTGGAGTTTGTCAGAATTAGTGGGTTTTTGTTTGTCCACCCGCCTCCTGAGGATTGACCACAAGTTCTCAATGGGATTAAGATCTGGGGTGTTTTAAGGCCATGGACCCAAAATTTCAACGTTCTGGTCCCCGAGCCACTTAGTTATCACTTTTGCCTTATGGCACGGTGCTCCATCTTGCTGGAAAATACATTGTTCTTCACCAAACTGTTGTTGGATTGTTGGAAGAAGTTGCTGTTGGAGGGTGTTTTGGTACCGTTCTTTATTCATGGCTGTGTTTTTGGGCAAAATTGTGAGTGAGCCCCCTCCTTTGGATGAGAAGCAACCCCACACATGAATGGTCTCAGGATGCTTTACTGTTGGCATGACACAGGACTGATGGTAGCACTCACCTTTTCTTCTCGGGACAAGCCTTTTTCCAGATGCTCCAAACAATCGGAAAGAGGCTTCATCTGAGAATATGACTTTGCCCCACTCCTCAGCAGTCCATTCACCATACCTTCTGCAGAAGATCAATCTGTCCCTGATGTTTCTTTTGGAGAGAAGTGGCTTCTTTGCTGCCCTTTTTAACACCAGGCCATCTTCCAAAAGCCTCGCCTCCCTGTGTGTGCAGATGCGCTCACACCTGCCTGCTGCCATTCCTGAGCGAGCTCTGCACTGGTGGCACTCCGATCCCGCAGCTGAATCCTCTTTAGGAGACGATCCTGGCGCTTGCTGGACTTTCTTGGACGCCCTGAAGCCTTCTTAACAAGAATTGAACCTTTTTCCTTCATTCAGTTCTTGATGATCCTATAAATTGTTGATTTAGGTGCAATCTTAGTAGCCACAATATCCTTGCCTGTGAAGCCATTTTTATGCAACGCAATGATGGCTGCACACGTTTCTTTGCAGGTCACCATGGTTACCAATGGAAGAACAATGATTTCAAGCATCACCCTCCTTTTAACATGTCAAGTCTGCCATTCTAACCCAATCAGCCTGACATAATGATCTCCAGCCTTGTGCTCGTCAACATTCTCACCTGAGTTAACAAGACGATTACTGAAATGATCTCAGCAGGTCCTTTAATGACAGCAAGGAAATGCAGTGAAAAGGTTTTTTTGGGATTAAGTTTATTTTGTATAGCACTTTTAACAATTGTCATTGTCCTAAAACAGCTTTACACAATTAAAAGAATTACTTAAGTTTGTAAGGAATGTGAATGTGTGTGAATCAGAATGATCAGATCATCCCTGGTGAGCAAGCCGAGGGTGACAGTGGCAAGGAAAAACTCCCTGAGATGGTAATAGGAAGAAACCTTGAGAGGAACCAGACTCAACAGGGAACCCATCCTCATCTGGGTGAAACAGAGAGCAGGAATTGATCTGCACTCATACTGTGTGTTAGTTGGCAGGCAGTTCAGCATAACAGTTGAACATTTTCATGGCAAAGGACTCTGCAATTCATCTGATCACTCTTCATAACATTCTGGAGTATATGCAAATTGCTATTATAAAAACTTAAGCAGCAACTTTTCCATTTTCCAATATTTATGTAATTCTCAAAACTTTTGGCCACGACTGTACAACATGCACACACTCACACTGCCTGGCCAAATAAACAGTCACCATTTCAAAAAGGGGAATTACTGCCTGCATCGAGCACCTAAAACACATAAGGAGATCTGAGATCACTGATACTGGGTTAAGAGCTGGTCAACACATTATTAACCCTGTAACGACTGGACTGAACCTTGGGCTTCATGCAAAATGTGGAAATCATGAATGGAGATCATTTAAATGCGTAGTAAAGCTGCACGATAAAAAAAACTGACTGTAGAAATCTGAGCTGTGTTTAATAGTGAAAATAAGAGCATTTCCATACACACACACACACACACAATGTGATGAGAACTCACAGCGTTGGGACTAAACATCTGCATGTCCATAATAAAACCACTTGTTATTGAGAGACTCATCAAAACAAAGACTTCAGTTTGTTCGGGATCATAAAGACTGGACTTTGGAGTGATGGAGAAAGGTCATGTGACCTGATGAGTCCAGACTGAGCCTATCCCAGAGTGATGGGCGTGTCAGGGTGAGAAGGGAAGGTCATGAAGCGATGCTCCCATCATGCATAGTGTCCACTGTACAAGCCTCTGGAGACAGTGTTATGATCTGGGGTTGATCAGTTACTCAGGTCGAGACTCAGTAACGTTATGGGGCAATAAAATGAAGTCAGCTGACCACCTGAATGTACTGAACCACCAGAGGATCACATCTATGGAGGGTTTAGTTCGGACATATTCCACTCTGGGACTCTGGGATCATGAGGAATCATTAGCACACATAAGCTGGACGGCCGTCTGACAGTGAAAGCAGTTTCTAAAACAGTACATGGTACACTACAACACACACACACACACACACACACACATAGACACAGAACTGTTTACATGTGCAAGAAAGTTCACACTTCAGAACTTTCGAGTTAAGGTGCCATGTTTAAATTTGTGGTGTGTTTTAGGGTTTTAGCTTTTCTACTCCTCCGCGTAAAGGAGCGTCGCCAGTGAGTTAGCAGTTCCTGCGTGTGTGTGTGTGTCTCCTGGTATTATGGAGGAGAATGGTCATGAACATCCCGCTCATCCTGTGAAATGTGAGAATGTTTTCTGACATTGCGGAGGTTGTGACCACGCCGTGAGGTCTGGCAGCTGCTGTGTTAGTGTGATTTGAAGTCTTTTCCTCAGTAATGTAGCTTCACACGTTAGCAGGTTTACGGGATAGTCTGTGTGATAATAACACTGTTTTCACCACTTCAACTTCCTCAGCGGGAACCACTGTGGCCTGCATGTGCATACAGACACCTTTAATTCCACACAGTCAGAGTGTACGGGGAAGTGGACGGTCGAGTGTGTATGGGTGTGGGGGCCTTCGGGGAATTAACGGTCCATTTTGTGTTACAGATAATATGAGTGAGGAGGCAGTGTTTTCCAAGTCGTCTGTTGTATCCTCCTAGTCCTTCTTTCTGCAACCCTGCAAGGTTTTTTTCTTTTTCTACTTTCTAAATCTCTTATTAACTGGGAATGTTTCTCAGAATGCTTTTCTCCTTTCCTGTGAGGAAAAGGTTAAATACTTGTCTGTCAGATTATATAATATACAGTGGAAATGACTTCTATATTGAATGAGTGAAATATTTAATGGCTATAGAAGATTGGTGACCTTATTTTCATGCAGGATGCTCACCGGCCCATTGTGCTCTTACTGTGCGTGCGTGGTTCAACCAGCATTTTCCAGGACGTCAGCTGGGGCGACGCGGACCTCATGAACGGTCTCTAAGCTGTCCAGTTCTCACTCCATGTTTTCCGGTGGGGCAGCACAAAGGAGGAGGTGTACAGGACAAAGCCTCGCACGCTAAAGGACTTTGGGACATGGATTCAGGAGGTTCTCAGCAATGTCCCAAACCACATTATTCAGATTACTGTGCATTCCATCCCCGGCCGTTTAAGGAAACTAATTGACGCCACTGGTGCCTACATTGAAAGATTTGCTTTCTTTTTCCTATGTAATAAAGTACACGTACATTTTTTTTCAATACATTTGTATTAAAAATATGGACTTTATCACCAATTTTAATGTCTAGATCTTTTCACTTGTATATGGCACCTATTTCAGCAAAAGATGGCACCAGGCGTATAAAGAAGGCGGGCTGAACCTGCAGGTAACACGTGAGTTCCTCAGCTGTGTGCCACGTTTCTTTGTTTGAGTGATTTGTTTGTCTGTTAGAATGCTGTGAGCCCTGTCTCTCTAACAGAGAAGAAGAGGATTGTAATGGACCTCGCCAGGCCACTAGAGACAACCACCCAATAGGGAGGCTTTGTGTAAGCCCCAGAGGACTATGACATGTGATACCTGGAAGTCATATGCCTGCACTACATTTTGCTTTATTTTGTTTAACAAATCTGAACTGTGACAAGAAAGACGATGACACGCTATGGCACTTATGGCTCTGACTCCTGAGTCCTCTTTCTTGCCATAACACCTCCAAACACGCGCGCACACACACACACACACACACACACACAGAAAAAATTAGTTTATTCCTCCTTTTCTGTTTCTGTGTAAGAGTTATAAAATGATTGAGAGTGATCACTCTTATTGAGTTTATGTGGACTCACTCCATGACCACGATGGTACAGACACTTCTTCTTCTTTAACTTTTAATTAACCAGTGGTGTTTGTCCAGCAATAAACAGCTGAGAGATAAAGTTGGAACAGCTGCGGAACAGGTGTGTGTGTGTGTGTGTGTGTGTGTATTTGAGAGAGAGTGGGAACAGTGGGTTACAGTATTAAATTTATCCTACAATCTGTGTCAGTATTGTTTATTTTTTTTCACCTAATAAAATATAAAAAAATTAATTAGAAAACAGAAATAAACGTAGCTTATTTGTAGTTTTATGTAATTATTATTAGTAAGGCTATTTTAAACAAAATGTTAAAAAGTTTAGTTTTAGACACCTGCTTTTCTACTTTATTTATTAATTTGAGTTTTATTTAAATTCAAATGTTATTTGTCACATACACTGTCATACACAGTACGATATGCAGTGAAATGCTTGGGCAACTGCTCGTGACCTTAAAATAAAAGACTATGAATAGGAAATAAATATGAAAAATAAAATAGAAGGTAAATTGAACTAAGAAAGAATAAAATAAAAATATAGAATAAAAATAAAAATAAAATAACTGTACAACAAAAAATACACAATATAGAAAATATATGAAGAAATATAGAACGATAAGAAAACAGCTGTACAAGTAGATATAGATTTATGGCATTTTTATGTGGAATGAAGTTAGATATAAATGGTAAAAAATGGTAATGTCCAGGGTTGTGCAGTCCACATATTTAAAGTGTCTTGTGATTTAACTAATGACCACGAAGTGTAGTTGTGCAGTGGCCACTAGTGTAAACGAATGTCCAGAATGTCCAGTGTGTGTAAAAACCATATGTGTGTGTCAGTACTGTGTGGTGGTGTGATTAAGAGACCTTATCACCTGCGGGAAGAAGCTCCTCCTCAGTCTCTCTGTGTTGGCCTTCAGGGAGTGGAATCGCTTTCCTGACCTCAACAGAGTGAACAGTCCATTGTTGGGATGGCTGAGGTCCTTCACTATCTTCCATGGCCTTGGTCCAGCACCGCCTGCTGTAGATTGAGTGCAGGTCAGGGAGCTCGGTGCAGATGGTGCGCTCAGCTGGTCTCCCCACCCTCTGTAGAGCTTGTCTGTCCTGCATGGTGCTGTTCCCGAACAAGGTTGAGATGTTTCCCGTCAGGATGCTCTCTATGGTGCAGGAGTAAAAGTTTCTGAGCACATTGTAGGGCAGTCTGAAGTCTCTCAAGCATGTGAGGTGGTAGAGACGCTGCCGGGCCTTTTTCACCACAGTGTTGATGTGACAGGACCATGACAGGTCCTGCGTGATGTGAACACCGAGGTATCGAAAGCTGTCCACTCTCTCCACTGGGCTCCTGTTAATGATGGGGGTCTGGTAGTTCCTCCCCTGCTTAGTGCTGAGGTCCACTATCAACTCCTTTGTCTTACTGACATTTAGAAGGAGGTTGTTCCTCTGGCACCAGTTGTCCAGATTCCTAATCTCCTTTAGGTAGGTCGTCTCGTTGGTATCAGAGATCAGGCCCACCACGACGGTGTCGTCAGCAAACTTAATGATGGTGGTGGAGCTGGTAGTCGCCACACAGTCATATGTTTATATATATATATATAAACACTTTTTGATTGCAGTGTACCGTTAGTCCAATATTTCATCAAATTCCTATTTTAGTACTTCTTCCTAAACCTTTATTTTTTTTTCTCTTTTCCTGTGAAAAAAAGTTAAATACTTGTTTGTTAACCCAAAAACCATAGATTATATAATATATTGTGGAAATGACGTCAGATATTATAGAGTACCAAAGGGTTAAACTGTGTTTAAAAGTTTACTTTAAGACTCCTGCTTTAAACATTTTCTCTATTGTTTTGCAGTTTTAGTTGATGTACTGTATCTGATGTTTACATAAATGTACAAATTTAAACCATGATGATGATGATGATGATGATGATGGTGTCGAAACCTGAATCGTACAGTTGTAGAGCGTGTGGGCGTGTCCGACTACATTACAGAAAGTGGGCGTGGACTCCACGTGCCGTGCGACGTTGGACTGATAAAAGACCCGCGCGCGACTCAAAACCCGCGGCGGTTAATCCACACACACACTCACTCACTCACTCACTCACATTTACTTAAATTCACACACACACACACACACTCACATTTACTCATATTCACACACACACACACACTCACATTTACTCATATTCACACACACACACACACACACACACACACTGCAATAACCACATTAGGGCGACCCCCCCCCTCCCCCTGTGAGTAACCCGAGTGGCTCGCGCAGGTGATGGCGCGAGGAGAGGGCGCGGAGCAGCTGCCGGACCCCCTCCTGTGTCCCGGGAAACCGTCAGACCCGGACCGGCTCAACGGCAAAACCGAGGTACGAACACAAAACTCTCTTATCCGGTGTGGACTGAGACCGACACAGTGTGTGTGTGTGTGTGTTTCACGCTCAGAAGTGTAAATATGGTGACGTGATGCTGGCGCGAGATCTGTGCGCTTTATTTATTTTTTACTCTAAAATGCACCAGAATGTAACCGGGTGTAGACTCCTCTGGTCTCCGCGTGTCTGCGTGTGATGTGAATATTTCACGTGTAGAAAAAAAATGACTTGATTTTACATAAAATTCCCTTGGGGGGTAATTCTTGGTTACATTAGGCTACAGTGCATTCCTCTTATTTTATTTTTTTATATTAAAAATCGATTGAAAGATTTAAAGCTTCAGTGTGAAGATGCTGATGAAGGAGAACTTGTTCCTCCACGCTTTGAACTTTTTTTTGGCCACAGGAAGTGACGTTTTGCTAGAGAGAGAGAGAGAGAGAAAGCCCCTGAGCAGGTGATTGAGCTTCAGCACTGAGAGTTTGGCTCATGCAAGCAGCTCCGAAAGTCCAAACACCTTTATTACTGTAGAGCAAGTTCTCTTTATTTGTAACACACACACACACACACACACACACACTGTAGCTGAACCTGACTGCTTGAAGTTGTGGTGTGTATGGAGCCAGAGGTCATGTAGAGGTCATTTATAGGTGTTTTTTTGCTTCATAATGTGGTGGTCAAACCCTATAATAAACACAGATCTAAAGTGTGAATAAAAAAGGAAGTCTAGTCTGTGTGAACTCTAGTAACCTCGGCGCTGTCACCTGAGAGAGAGCGAGAGAGAGGTGGAAACGCCGAGCAGTGTGTGATGAAGCACAGTTTCTGTAACCATTTTAAAGTTCCGCCTCTCCCCAGACCAGCACATCAAGCTTTTTAATCCTCATATAAACCTGAAATGTAAAAAAAATAATAACAGAAATGTTGTTTCCTGCTTTTTCCCCATGTAAGGTCATGAACAGGTCTGAGGTCAGAAAACCAGGTTAGTTCTTGTTCTTGCGTACGTTACAGCAGCTATAAACAGTTGTCCAATTGTATGTCTTATAGCCCCGCCTACAACATCACTATCAATCCCGTCACCCAATCATATCACAGATCCCGCCCCTATTAATTAGTGTACTAGAAGCATTTATTTCGTTGCTAACTGTTAGTTTTATTAGCGAGCGAACCGTACGTGACACAAAGAGACTTGTGGCTTTAGGACTCAGTTTTGTCTGTCCTTGGTGGTTTTGTTAAACGTGAAGCCGGTCTCTACAGCCGGTCTCTACAGTGTGTGTTAAAGCTCATGTTGTACAGCTGATTGTATCCAAGTCAGATGATCTGCCTCACATCGCTGTTGTCCTTCTGTCCCTATGTAGTGGAGAGAATACATGAATTTCTTAACTGCTCTCTCTCTCACACACACACACACACACACACACACACACACACCAGCTAAGTAATTTTTTTATGTCTCTGTTGGGTGTAAAAGTCTCACAACACATCTAAATATCATATTCTTATTTTAATAAAAACACTCAGACGTCCTGCTGTTTATTTCAACATTCATCCATCTTATGTTCCTGTTGCTCTCTCTCTCTCTAACAGAAAGAGAAGAGGGGTGTGTCCGTGTGCAGTAAGGTGTGCTTTGCGATTGGTGGAGCTCCGTATCAGATTACAGGAAGTGCTCTGGGCTTCTTCCTGCAGATCTACCTGTTGGATGTGGTGCAGGTGAGAACACAATGTGCACCTGATTAAAGCATGATTCGGTCAATACAGTTCCAAATAAATCCAGTTTCAGTCCTGCGTGGTTTCCCAACATTCACTAGACCACAAAGCACAGATTCTTTGTTAAAAAAAAAAAAACCTCTTCAAAGAAATTGTTTGAACTGTTCATGACACAACACTTTGATCTCTCCAGTCCGGTTGCTCTGTAGAGTTCATTGTCCTGCAGAAATAAGAATTTATATGTTTTGCTCTGCTGGAAACCACCAGACGAATGTAGCCAGCCAATCGGAGCGTGCATTTAATATTCGGAATGATCCCATAAAATTTATTCATTCTTATTTTCTGTCTCTTTCACATGTTATGTAATGTTGCCACTCATGCCCCACCCCTCTGTCTCTCTTACTGTGTCTCTCTCTCTCTCTCTCTCTCTCTCTCTCTCTCTCTCTCTCTCTCTCTCTTTGTCTCTGTTTCTGTCTCTCTCCCACAGTTAGAGCCGTTCTATGCGTCCATTATCCTGTTTTCAGGGCGAGTGTGGGATGCCGTTACAGACCCCACTGTTGGTTTTCTTGTTAGTCGGAGTCCAAAGACCCAACACGGCCGGATGATGCCATGGTGAATCTCACACACACACACACAAACACAGACACTCGTAAAAACACACATGCATTCGGAAATGCCATGCATCCTGGGTGTGGTCTTTGGAATGTGATGCAGGCTGTAACCATGGCGATGGATTTGGGTGAAATGAGTGGAGGAAGTTACAGCTCCTACACGCGCGCACGCACGCGCGCACACACACACACACACACACAGTTCTGAGTAACTGAGCTTTCCTGGCTTTCTTAACAGAAGGAATAGGTGAGTCTGTCTGTCTCTCTCTCTCTCTCTCTCTCTCTCTCTCTCTCTCTCTTTCCCTCTCTCTCTCTGTTCTCTCCTTCCTTTCCTTTCACTCATGTGAACCTCTTCCCCAGAGTGTGAGTTAATCTGAAGCTGCTATCTGCTTTAAGGCTGTCACAATGACATCATCAGTGTTTGGGTGTGAGAGAGTACACCCCCCCCCCCCCCCCGCCCCCCCCCCCCCCCCCCCCCCCCCCCGGGTCCTGAACACATCACAGTTTGCACGCAGTCACATTTCTGGAGTCGTGTGCAAACTTAAGCTTTTATTTCTATCATTAAAACAAGTGAAGTCACTGTGTGTGTGTGTGTGTGTGTGTGTGTGTGTGTCTGGGGGAGGGGCGGGGGTGTCCCTCAGCACGTGCGTGCCTGTTTTTAGTCGGCATCTGTGCGATATTTTGGCGCTGGTCGTGACATTCTCTGATTGGCTGAGCCAACCACACCACTATTTTCAACCAATCGTATGTGTGTGTGTGTGTGTGTGTGTGTGTTTGGAGTGGAAGTGGAGGTGCATACACACTTCTAAACATGAGGGTATAGAAAGGGATCTTACTGTGGCAGAACGACATGGGTTAATATGGGTCATGTTGGACGTACGTGCATACACACACACACACACACACACACACACACACACACACACACACACACACACACACACACACACAGAGTGCATGTTGTTCTGTAAGCTACTTATGAATCGGCAAAATCTAATGAAATTTCTCCTTGTTTGAGTTGATGGACTTTTCGAGTTCCCGCCGTTGCGTCTCCTCCTCACGGTAACGCCTCCCCAGCACATCGACTCCTCCTCCTCACTGTCCTGTCTCCCCCTCCTCACTGTCCTGTCTCCTCCTCCTCACTGTCCTGTCTCCTCCTCCTCCTCACTGTCCTGTCTCCTCCTCCTCCTCACTGTCCTGTCTCCTCCTCCTCCTCCTCACTGTCCTGTCTCCTCTCCTCTTGAACACTCCTGGGAGAACACCCCTAAGGTACTCCCACTGTTGGTCCCACATTACCTCTTCACCAGCTGAACCTCCTGTAACTCCTCCTCCTCCGCATGCAAGCTTCAGTGCTTATGCAAATGAGTTCCTGCTGAGCCACGCCTCTACAGAGAACAGCGGGGCGGGGCTTTTCTTTTCTGAGGTCACATTAGGAGGAAAAAGCCTCGTTAAAGCGCCGGCTGATACACACGTAGAAAAAAAGGACAAAACACACCGAATGGTTTATTTATTTTTCCTCATGTCTTTTTATCTGTTCAAACATTTACACAACCACACAGTCCGGTTTCTATCATTTAGTAATCCTTTAGTAATAACTGTGTGTGTGTGTGTGTGTGTGTGTGTGTGTGTGAAAAACATTCACAGTATGTTTTTAGACTGAAATAACATTTAAAGGGCGTTCACACTGCAGATGAGTGAATCACATTGGACGTGTGTGTGTGTGTGTGTGTCAGGGCCTCTGTCTCTGTGTGTGTGTGTGTGTGTGTGTGTGTGTGTGTGTGTGTGTGTGTGTGTGTCGGATTATTAAATTGATGTAATAAATGTTTCGTATATCTCTGTAGAAGTCTAAAAATTTTGAGGTAATTTTGTGTGTCTGTGTGTGTGTGTGTGTCTGTGTGTGTGTGTGTCTGTGTGTGTGTGTGTGTGTGTGTGTAGGATCGTGTTGTCCACCCCGTTTGCAGTGTTGAGTTATTTCCTTATCTGGGTGGTTCCTCCAGTGGAGAAGGGCAAAGTGGTGTGGTATTTGTTCTTTTATTGCATGTTCCAGTCTCTACAGACGGTCAGTACCACACACACACACACACACACTATCTCTCTCTCTCTCCACACACACACACACACACACACACACACACACACACACACACACACACTATCTCTCTCTCTCTCCACACACACACACACACACACACACACACTCTCTCTCTCTCTCTCCACACACACACACACACACACACACACACACACACACACACACACACACACACACACTATCTCTCTCTCTATACACACACACACACACACACAATATCTCTCTCTCTATACACACACACACACACACACACACACACACACACTATCTCTCTCTCTCTCCACACACACACACACACACACACACACACACACACACACACACACACTATCTCTCTCTCTCTCCACACACACACACACACACACACACACACTATCTCTCTCTCTCTCCACACACACACACACACACACACACACTATCTCTCTCTCTCTCCACACACACACACACACACACACACACTATCTCTCTCTCTCTCCACACACACACACACACACACACTATCTCTCTCTCTCTCCACACACACACACACACACACACACACACACACACACACACACACACACACACACACACACTATCTCTCTCTCTCTCCACACACACACACACACACACACACACACACACACACACACACACACACACACACACACTATCTCTCTTTCTATACACACACACACACTCTCACGCTCACACACACACACACATACATGCACACACTCTATCTCTCTCTCTCTCTCCACACACACACACACACTATCTCTCTCTCTATACACACACGCGCTCACGCTCACACGAACACTCGCATTCACACGCACACACACACACACACACTCACTCTTTCTTCTCACTCACTCTTTTACACACACACACTCTCTATACACACACACTCACTCTCTCTTCACACACACACACACACTTGCGCTCTCTCTCACATACTCATTCACACACACACACACACACACACACACACACATTCTCTCTCTCTCTGGTGCGTTCTGGGAAGTGGTGTGAGAGCAGCGTGTGGAGTGTTTTTAAATCTTCTGAAATGTTTCTATCACTTTTGAGCATTTTTTCCTAAAGCTCGAACATAAATAAATACATTAAACATCTATTAACAATAGCGATCACACGGTGTAATTAGTTTAATCGGCTGTTGTGTGGCGCTGTTGATCTGGTGGCGGGGTGAGTGGAGAACTTTATTCCGTTACTCTGCTGGGTGCAACAACAATGAAGGTCACCGTGTCGAACGTTCCTCCGTTTATCCCTGATGAGGACATAAAGAGGGAACTGTCTCGGTTCGGGAAGATTGTGAGCAGTATGAGGACGGTGTCTCTGAACTGTAAAAGCCCCGCGTCCTTCAGGCATACAGGGCTCATGTTCCTGACTGAGTCCACTCTGGACATCTCATTCAGAGTCACACATGAGGGGAAATCATACATGCTTTACTGGGAGCATGAGGAATGTGAGGACAACGGGCACAAAAAGTTCAGCTGCCCACATAGAGCACAGGGCAGGGGGGAGGCGGGGCCTAGTGGGGTCGGGGCAGTGGGGCAGGATGGAGGTGAAGTGGTGCAGGATGGAGCAAGCCCTAGTGTGGAGCATTCAGGTGCTGCAGAGGGGCAGGATGAAGGCGAGCCCACTGCAGAGAGCAGTGTAACAACAAATAAAAAAACGTGGGAAGCTCAATGATGGGTCATACAGGGACACAAGTGTTTGTGAATGTGAAGAGGTGGAGAGGACTGGAGAGCCCAGAGTGGAAAAAAAGCACACAGAACACTGAGGAAGGTCTAGCATCAGCAGGGGGCTCAAACACTGTAAGGGAACCGGTCTCACTGGGGGGGTTAAATAACAGGGGTGGACTATAAACTATGATCTTCTGAGCGAAAGAAAGAAATGGCGCTTACAAAATCACACAGCGAAATGGCGGCGGTCTCGTGCAAAACAGAAACGAACACATCATACTGGGAGCTTTCTGTTCTCTGTAATGCACTTTACATCTGTTTCTCTTTTCTTCTTTTACTTTCTCTAAAGGATCATTTAAAAATAGGCTCCCTAAACATAAATGGTGGCAGAGATGGAAGAGAAAGATCAGCAGTAGGAGACTTTATAACACTAAAGAACTTCCTACAGGAGACACATAGTGACCAAGCCGGGGACTGAGTGGGCCATGTGGTGGGAAGGGACACGTGCCGGTGTGCCGATAGTTATTAATAAAGCAGTGGGCATGAGCGAGTTGAAGTTACAGGATTAGTGAAAGGTTGAGTTTTAATTGTAAAAGCAAAAATACAAATAAAGTTTTGCCTTTTTTAAATGTGTACGCCCCTAACAATGGCAGCGAGAGAATCCAACATTTTAATAGAATAAAAAATATAATACAACGAACTGGACATAAATCCACAATAGTAACGGGACTGGAACTGCACAGTAGACTTCACCCTAGACCGAAACAGTGAGGAACCGCACCCAAAGTCTGCTGAGGCGCTCGAGGAGCTCATTAAGCAGAGGGGTCTGGTCGATGTGTGGAGGGAAAAAACCCAAATATAAGAAAATCCACATGGGTCAAAGTTAACGATGCAAAGATCACTGCAGCGAGACTGGACAGGTTTGGTTCTATATCACCAAATCCCACAGAAATAATGTCCACAAAACAGACCTCTTCCCCAGTGGCTTCTCTGATCATCTGATTAGCATGGAGCTAATGATACCAAACACAAAAAGGCAGAGCTTATACTGGCGATTTAATATGAAACTATTGCAGGATGAGATCTTTTATGAAAAATGTAAAGTTTTATGTGATGAACGGAAGGATGGAACAGGGGATTTTAGCAGTTTGGTCTCTTAGGTGGAAAAAATCAAAAAAAAAAATTCTGCAAAAACTACAATGAGCACAAATCAGACGCTTTTAAAACCACTATAAAAGAACTCTACGCAGAAATGATTCAATCAGAAAGCAAAGTGATCAGCATGAATGACGTTAGAATGGGCCGTCTCCTGGAAGGGAAAAGAGGAGCTCTAAGCTCCTTCCTCCATGAACAAGCCAAAACAGCCCTGATCAGACATCATATCTCCTGCATCAAGGACATGGATGCTCCCAGCGCGTTCTTCTTTAATCTGTCCAGAAACATTAAACCCCAAAATCAGATGGTGTATCTGACCCGAGCAGATGGAACAACAACAGCTGACCCAAGTGAGATGAGGAGAACAGCCACAGACTTCTACGCTCAGCTCTACAGTGCAGAGCCCCGTGATCCATCCTGCAGAGAGGAACTACTCTGGGAACTTCCAAAACTGTCCCTGGACCAAAGCACTGTGCTGGACGCAGAACTCGATCTACAGGAATTAACTGATGCTGTTCAGCAGCTCGCATAAGGACGCTGACCAGGAAAAGACGGACTGTCGAGTGAATTTTATAAACACTTCTGGAATCTAATTGGAGCTGCTCTCTATGAAGTTTTTAAATGTGCTTTTAACAGCGGGAAGCTACCGGTGAGCTGCACAAGGGCGGTTCTATCACTGATCCCAATAAAAGGAGACTTGGGGCAACTGAAGAACTGGAGACCAGCGTCACTACTATGCTGTGACTACAAAATACTTTCAAAGTGCCTCGCAAACAGACTGAAACCGTGCCTGCACTCAGTAGTTCACAACAGTCAGACCTACTGCACACCTCACCGCACCATCACCGACATCTTTTTCTAATATTTTTCTTAATTGATTTAAATAAAACAAAACCGTATGAACCAGGTCTCTTATCGATGGACCAAGAAAAAATTTCTGATAAAGTTGACCATGAATAAGTTTTCCAGACACTTAAATCCTTTGGTGTAGGAAACAATTTATGCTGGAATAAACTTTTATACTCTGGAGCTGCTTTTACACTTAAGATTGGAGGAGGTCGCAGCTGCCCTTTCCAAATGAAATGGGGAATTAGACAGGGGTGTCCACTGTCTGGACAACTCTATAGTCTCTCCATAGAAGCATTGCTACACAAACTAAGAGTCGAGCTAAAGGGCTCTCCTGTCAGAGGGTCAAAGAGAGACTTGTGCTGTCAGCATGTGCCGACGACGTAACCGTTTTTTTATTAAAAATCGAAATGATGTTTAAGCTCTGACTAGGAACCTGAGCATCTATGCAAGAGGTTTCTCAGCATGTGTGAACTGGGGAAAAATGTGAGTTTTTATTTTTTTATTGGGCAATGGCAGGAAACAGGACCCCCAATCTTGCCAGATGGTCTCCAGTGGGGCAAAGTCGGACTTAAGTACCTTGTGGTGTTTTTTCAGGGACACAAGATTTACAAAAATAAAAATTGTCAGGGTGTAGTGGAAAAAGTGTGTGCAAGTTGTTACAATAAACATGGGTCCTGCCTCAACTGTCCTACATGGGGAGAAGACTGGTCGTCAATAATCTAATCGCCTCCATGCTCTGGCACCGCCTTACTGTCCTTGAGCCCCCGGAGAATTTCTTTTGGACTGTCCAACACTGGACCCGAGCCTCAGTGCTATCTACCTGTACAAGAAGGGGGGGCAGGGCTTGATCTACCTGTCCTGCAGAATAAAAACCTTCAGACTGCAGGCTGCACGGAGGCTCTTCTATGGGGAGAGGACTGGCATGGACAGGCAAAGCCTAAGCTCTACTCCAACTGGTGGAAGTCCTAAACTATGACACACACCTGTTCGTGATTAACCTTAATGAAATGGACTTATTAGCCACAACACAGTTCTATCAATCCCTACTTAAAACCTGGACATCGGTGATAAAGACGAGCATGGCTGACGCACAACCCTTCCAAAGCTCTGATGAGGAGCCACTAATTCATTCGACAGCACTTCCAGAAAGCATGAATCATCAAGATCAAGGATCTGAGGAATGAAACGAGGTGGAAGACGGCAGACGAACTGTGTACAGAAACTGGACTAGAATCAAGCCGTCTAATGGAGAGACTCTTGGACGAGGTGATATCAGCACTGCCCTCCTAACTTACAGAATCTCTAGGGCAAAGTCCTAGAGAGCATCAACAGCCTCCCCTACCTTTATCCATACGCCCAGCAGCTGAAGACCTTCAGCAAGAGGAAGATGCCCTTCTGTCATTCTACACACCTGTTCTAACAACTTTTGAGGCCGCCTCGAAGAGGGCGCTGTATGGAACATGTGTTAAGGTCGTGCACAGAGGATCCGTGGCTGTAGTAAGGGACTCGCGGTAGTCAGAGTGGCTGACGCCAGGCTCATCCCCACCAGGACGCTGGAGGTCGCTGTACAAAGCGCCTATAGAAAGCGCACAGTCGATCTACAGCGGCGGATTGTACACGGGGCCGTGGCCACGGACAGACACGTGGTGCATATGGACCCCACTAGGGGCATAGAGTGTCTCTTCTGTGGGAGGAAACAGTAGACCACCTGTTCTTAAAATGCAAAAGATTGCTGTTCCCTCTGCTTAAAACCTTCTCTTTGTACTCAAAAATCTTGCCTTATTTATTTATTTATTTATTTAATTGATTATTTGTCTTTAGAAAAGGGATGAAGGAGAAAGAAAATGTGGATACAAAAAACTTGTAAAATAAAGGAACGTTAAAAGTCAAGTGTCTCTCTATCCACACACACACACACACACTCTCTCTCTCTCTATCCACACACACACATATACTCTCTCCCTCATTCAATCATTTTGATAAATTTTAGTTTATTAGAATAAGAACAAATAAAGCTTCAAATTATCTGGCTAACCTGTGTGTGTGTGTGTGTGTGTGTGTGTCGGCAGTGTTTTCATGTGCCTTACTCAGCTCTGACCATGTTCATCAGCTCAGAGCAGAAAGAGAGAGATTCAGCCACAGCGTATCGTGAGTACTGATGTGTGTGTGTGTGTGTGTGTGTGTGTTTATATACTGATATATAAAACATAACACACCACACGCTATAATTTTAAACCAACATCATTTCCTAATCATTTCCAGTGGTACCTTGAACGCCCCACCTCTTAAAATTTGGCCTTAACGTCTGAAATTTTCCAGGATGTGATAAACTTATTTGCATCAGTGGAGCCGAGCAAAGCGAGATATTTATATATATATTTTTTGCATCTTGTGCAAGATTTGGTGAACGTTATCAAGAATGTTAAGAAGGAAAGGGAGTCACTTTCAGTTTGGTTTTTAACGCAGCCGGTGCCGAGAGGAACCATAAATTAGGGTTAAGTGAGGTTCAATGTCTATTGTAATTTTATAGTTTACTTAATTTACATGTTTTTCTAAATGTTTTTATTGTTTTTATATGCAAAAATGTGATTTTATAATGTTGGAACTATATTACATATTGGTAATATTTTTGGGTGGCTAGAACGGATTATCTGCATTTACATTATTTATGGAAAACGTGTTTCGCAATATGAAACTTCACCGTAAGAGCTCGCCTTCAGAACGGATTAAACTCGTGTGCCGAGGTACCACTGCACTTTAAATGATTAATAATAAATAATGAAATTGCATTGTGTTTGTGATGAGTTATAAAGATGTTGGACATGTACCTGTGGATTCTCTCTCTCTCTCTCTCTCTCTCAGGTATGACTATAGAGGTTCTCGGCACGGTTCTTGGAACAGCCATACAGGGTCAGATAGTGGGTGGAGCCAATGCTCCTTGTATAAACCATACCTCCTATTCCAATGAAAGCCTTAACGTTACGCAGCTCAGCGCCGCGGTCAACGTCTCGCATGTCACGCTGGAGGATACGGTAAGAGTGGGCGGGGATAAAAGCATGTGCACTCGGGTAATATCATTATTGTGAAATCCCTGAGAGTAATCACCTCCCTCTCTCCCTCTCTGTCTAACAGAAACGAGCGTACATGCTAGCGTCCGGTGTAATTAGCGTCATCTACATCCTGTGTGCTGTTGTCCTGTTTCTGGGCGTGAGAGAACAACAAGGTTAATGAGCATTTCCTTTTCCCTCTCCTCCTCCTCATCCTCACTAAAGCATAAAACAGTCTGCCGTAGGGTCTGATCGGTGTTTCGGTTCTCCGATCAACTCGGCCCGTATTAAGAACTCCGGAGACTGGACAGCGAATGAAGCACAGAAACTATCTAATGTTCACAGAGGAAATAAACATCCATGAAGTGGCTGCAGGAAGCTAATCTCTCACCGGAAGAGATAAGAGAGGATATTTGCATTTCACGTTTGGAGTCGTTACAGTACTGAAGATTCTTAACTAAATGCCATGTGTAACTTTTCAGAATTAAACGTTTAGAACATGATGTCCTCTCCAGAACTTTAATATTAGCCTAAGTTAGCTACCTGATTCACCTGAGGGTGCTAACCCTTGAGACGTTACCATGCTAATTTGTGAATTCTTAAGGTTAGCATGTGATTCATGATCGTCGTTAAGTGTAAACCCCAGCATTAGCTTGTTCTAGGATCTCGCGCTGTGTAACGTTACGTCTATTCGACTTGAAGTTTTATAACATTTTAGCACCTAAACATCTGTCTCACATATTATACTGTCTTTAATAAATATAAGTATTATATTACGATTGTGTGTGTGTGTGTGTGTGTGTGTAGCTGTGAGGTGTGTGAAAGAGGAGCGGTGTTTGACGTTTATTGAGGGTCTGAAGCTGCTGCAGAAACACGGACCCTACGTCAAACTGGTCATGGGCTTCCTCTTCACGTCGCTGGCCTTCATGGTGAGTCAGCAAATTATTCCAATTATTTACTCATTTTAGGGAGAACCCCCTCGACCCTGTTCAAACCCCCCCCCCTTAACCAGTTAGGTGGGTGATGAGGCCAGGAGACTTGGTTCTGTGCCTTCTGTGTGATGAACATTTTCCCAATAAACGATCCAACTGGGTGAATAAATTGATTAGCACGCTAGCTGTTAGCTTTGGGTTGAGCACAGAATTTCGATAGAGGAGCGCGAGTGAAACCCGTGTCAGATAGAGGGCTCCTACCGATTCACCCGTCACTGTTTAGTCGTGTTTAAACGTCCGGGCGGGTCTGCAGTCTGAACACAAACACCAGGACAAAAACATCATCTGGTGTAAGACGGGCTCCTCCCCTGGTTTGTTGCTCAGCTCTGTTTACTGATTGTTTTTGTGAAAATAACAGCACGTTGGAGGTTCCTCACGGTCCCGGTGCCAGCCTGGTTTAGGAGGGCATGAGCCCTGCTCTGTCTCTCCTGTCTCCCTCTCTCTCTCTCCCTCTCCTGTCTCTCTCTCTCTCTCTCTCTCTCTCTCTCTCGCACTCGTATAGTGTGTGTGTGTGTTTTGTGGGCATCAGGTAGCTGCTTGCAGTATTCAGGAGACTCCCAGAACATCTGGGAGAGGTGGGACGTGTGTCTACAGTACAACATGGAAACACTGAATCCTGATGATGTACATATTATACAATATTTCTAAAATTATTATTTATTTCTCTTTTTACCATTTTTGTTTTAAAGCTGATGGAGGGAAACTTTGCTCTGTTCCTCACATACACACTTGGACTGCGTGATGATTTCCAGAACATTCTTCTCGTCATCATGGTGAGTGCGTCAAACTCTCCAAATGTGTTTATATGCGTGTTTGTGTGTGTGGTGCAGCTCCATGGCGATATAAGGA
Source organism: Clarias gariepinus (assembly GCF_024256425.1). NCBI lineage: Eukaryota > Metazoa > Chordata > Actinopteri > Siluriformes > Clariidae > Clarias > Clarias gariepinus. The sequence continues at coordinate 37,646,605 of NC_071107.1, forward strand.
TGTATGATTTTTTCCATGGGTGTGTGTGTGTGTGTGTGTGAGAGAGGGAGAGGTCAGATTTTTCAGCTTTAGTCTGGAGAATAAGGGAAAGAGAAAGTAAAAGCAACACTGAATAAAATCTTTATAATGACATGATGAGGTGTAGCCTGACACACACACACACACACACACACACACACACTTGGGAGTGCACGTGTTGGGATCAGTCTGCTGCAGTAAAGCGCTCAGTTAAACCCTCCTCGCGTTATTACCGCGGCTTTGTATCACTTGTTTCTCCTGCGTTAGTGAGAGCTGAAATACCCAGCATGCATCACACCAGTACACCCACTGATTAATCCCTACTGATCGCCTGAATCCGCGTCTCTGGCTGAGACACACGACTCCTGTGAGATTTTCCTAAAACCCTTTATTGTGTGTGATATTGGAGCGGACTCGTTTCCATAGCAACGCCAGACAGCGGGAGCTTTGGAGGGGGGACGCTCGGACCTGAGCTACTCAGATACAGTGGATCACTCGTAACCGCGGTGCGCTAAGAATTTACCAGGGTTAGCGTGCTAGTTAAACATGCTAAGCTAATTTTAGTTCTTCAACAAAACCCACAAAACTACAGCAGGCTGTACATACGGAGGAGCGCGTCTGCGTCTGACTTGGTTCAGCTGGACCCCGGACTCGGACCCCGGACTCGGACCCCGGACTCGGACCCCGGACTCGGACCCCGGACTCGGACCCCGGACTTCCCCAAATATTTGATGACATTTGAAGTATGAATATCTGAGTGACTCCATGTCCTCGGCAAATAACAATTAAATTGGCTACAAAAAGGTTTGTTTATAAAATTCCAGCAACATATTAAAACAGATTTAGATTTTAGAACCTGTTTTCTAAAGCTACACAACAGTTCAGTCAGCACACCGTCTGTGACATGACACGTGGCGTCTGTGGTCCGGCTCCTGGCGAACACGCTGCGGCCGATCTCACGCCACCTTCTCCAGCACCTCCATGGTTCTCTGCTCGAGTTCCTCCAGGCTGGTAGGAAGGGGCACGATAAAGAGCGTTTCTTTCACATAGACCCCTAGAAACGATCCCAAGGTGTCGAGTCCGGGGGACGCGGCGGCCTTTAAACAGCACGTCATCATCGCTGGAGAGAAAAAACTTTTAAAAAAAATGACCCCAAATAAAATAATAATATGTAATGGAATTGTGAAATAAACATCATTCAGTTTGGTTTTTATCCAGACACGTGTGTGTGTGTGTGTGTGTGTGTGTGTGAGTGTGTGTGTGGCTCTATGCTGATGTAGTGTTGGATGATGTAATTCGTGGGTGTGTGTGAGGTCAGATGTTATTTAGCTTCATGTGGGGGATAAGGGAGAGGAAAAGTAAAAATAACACTGAATAAAACCTGGATAGTGTGTGTGTGTGTGTGTGTGTGTGTGTGTGTGTTGGCGTGGGGATGAATGATGACTGACTTGGCGCGGGGGGGCGCAGGGGGTGGGGTGCATGAAAAAGTGAAAGCAGTGCTGATTAAATCTTATTCTAAGGTCAGGAACAATTTAAGTGGACACACACACACACACACACACACACACACACACACACACACCACACACACACAATGTAACCTGTACCCAGTGTGTGCGTGTTGCTGATTTAAAATTCTTTTTATTAAGTGTTATTCAGAGGAGGTCCATCTAATGATACTCAGAAATGTGTTGCTCTGGAACTGTGTAGGTATTTATTACTGTGTGTGTGTGTGTGTGTGTGTGTGTGTGTGTGTGTAGCTCTCTGGAACCCTGACCATCCCTCTGTGGCAGCTCTTCCTCACACGCTTTGGCAAAAAGACTGCAGTCTATATCGGCATACTGGTGAGTGACAGCAACTGCTGTGTGTGTGAGTGAGTGTTTACGCTACATACTAATGTGTGTGTGTGTGTGTGTGTCACAGTGGGCGGTTCCCTTCATGATCCTGGTAGTGTGTATTGAGAGCACCCTCATCTTGACGTACATCGTCGCTGTATCATCCGGAGCCAGTGTGGCCGCAGCTTTTCTCTTGCCATGGTGTGTGTGTGTGTGTGTGTGTGTGTGTGTGTGTGTGTGTGTGTGTGTGTGTGTGTGTGTGTGAGATACAAATATATAAATCTTTCATCAAGACAGTTTTAGTAACGGGCCTCCGAGTGGCGCAGTGATAAAGTTCTCGCCCTATCATCCGGAGATTGCAAGTTCGGTTCCCGGGTGATGCTGTAACCTCTCGCAGCCGGAGGTCTAGAGAGAGCTGATTGGCCGAGCTCTCTCAGAGGGGAGGGACTTAGTGCTCCCACATTAATCACGGCTCTACAGCCAATCAGGGGCGTCTGTGAGCTCACGCGAGCGGAAGGAGCGGATAGCGCTGTCCTCTGAGTGTGTTACTCCGCCCCTAACAGTGCGTGAGCGAGCAGTTCGAAAAGATGCGGTCAGTGACGTCACGTGGTTCGGAGGAAACGTGATAGTCTGTGGCCTTCCTGGCTGAATGGTAGTAGTAGCCTTAATGTGGGAGCCCCCTAGTGACGGGGAGAAATTGGACGCGACTAAATTAGGGAGAAAATTGGGGGGAAAAATCCCCCCCAAAAAAAAGAAGGAAAAAAAAAGACAGATTTAGTAACAGTAACTCCACTTTTAGCTGATTTGATTGGCTGGAGGAAAGTGACTGACAGGTTACACCGCTCTCTAAACCAGAGCAAAAATCAGCTTCATATAAAATACACTCACTTACTCTCTATCAGCACCACTTTATCTTCTATACGGTGCCGCGGGGGCGGAGCCTATCACAGGAGACTTGATGAGGTATGAGGCGGGGTACACACTGGACAGGGTCCCAGTCCACCGCAGGGCACACGCGCACACACACACACTCATTCACACACTATGGGCTATTTGGGATACCAGTTACAGTAGTCTAATCTGCATATCTTTGGACTGTGGGAGGAAACCGGAGAACCCGGAGGAAACCCACCAAGCACGGGGAGAACATGCACACAGACTTCATGCACACAGAGACAGGAATCGAACCCGGACCCTGGAGGTGGACACCACCCGGACACCACCGCGCCGCCATATTAAATACGATGATTTTAAATCCCAGACTGTAATTTTGCAATCTTTTGTATTGCTTATGAAGTGTGTATGTGGGTGTGTGTTACTCGTTACACAATAATTAAACACACAGACTTTAAGAAAAAGTATTTAAGGTTTTGTAAAATTTTTTCACGTCAGTCGTTTTATTAACATCTCTGCCAAGTCATTCGCTCATTTTTTTTTTTCATTCCATTAATTATTCGTAACCCTGATGCAGAATATTCACACACACATTACACACTTCACTGCTTCAGTAGCATCAGATCATTAGCATTCCTGTAGTGGGTTAATTGACTTTCAGTTACCTCATTAATAAACATTTTATTTTGTGAGTTAAGTTTTATTGAACAGAAAACAGGATTATGATGATGATGATGATGATGATGTGATCCTTTGCTCTATTTTCGTACCGAAACACAGAGTAATATAAATGTGTGTGTGTGTGTGTGTGTGTGTGTGTGTGTGTGTGTGTGTGTGTGTGTGGTCATGGTGATCAGGTCGATGTTACCAGATGCAGTAGATGATTATAAAGTCCAGAATCCCAAGTCTCAGGGTCACGAGGCAATCTTCTACTCCTTCTACGTCTTCTTCACCAAGTTCGCCTCCGGAGTCTCACTGGGCATCTCCACCCTCAGCTTACAGTCAGTCTCACTCTCCACCCGTCTCACTCTCCACCTGTCTCACTCTCCACCCTCAGCTTACAGTCAGTCTCACTCTCCACTTGTCTCACTCTCCACCTGTCTCACTCTCCACCCTCAGCTTACAGTCAGTCTCACTCTCCACCCGTCTCACTCTCCACTCTCCACCCTCAGCTTACAGTCAGTCTCACTCTCCACCCGTCTCACTCTCCACTCTCCACCCTCAGCTTACAGTCAGTCTCACTCTCCACCCGTCTCACTCTCCACCTGTCTCACTCTCCACCCTCAGCTTACAGTCAGTCTCACTCTCCACCCGTCTCACTCTCCACCTGTCTCACTCTCCACCCTCAGCTTACAGTCAGTCTCACTCTCCACCCGTCTCACTCTCCACCTGTCTCACTCTCCACCCTCAGCTTACAGTCAGTCTCACTCTCCACCCGTCTCACTCTCCACCTGTCTCACTCTCCACCCTCAGCTTACAGTCAGTCTCACTCTCCACCCGTCTCACTCTCCACTCTCCACCCTCAGCTTACAGTCAGTCTCACTCTCCACCCGTCTCACTCTCCACTCTCCACCCTCAGCTTACAGTCAGTCTCACTCTCCACCCGTCTCACTCTCCACCCGTCTCACTCTCCACCCTCAGCTTACAGTCAGTCTCACTCTCCACCCGTCTCACTCTCCACCCTCAGCTTACAGTCAGTCTCACTCTCCACCCGTCTCACTCTCCACCCTCAGCTTACAGTCAGTCTCACTCTGTCATTGAGAGTCAGTCAGTGATTGTCTGTGTGTGTGTAGTTTTGCAGGTTACGTGTCGAGAGCGTGTGTTCAGCCCGACTCTGTGAATTTAACCCTGAGACTGCTGGTGTCTGCCGCGCCCGTCTGTCTCATTATCCTCGGCCTGCTCATCTTCAGGTCCTACCCCATCAACGAGGAGAGGAGGAGAGAAAACCGTATCCGCCTACACGCCATGCTGCAGTGAGACACACACACACACACACACTTATAAGTCTGTGTAATTAAACATATCAGTGTAACAACATTAATCTAATCCTTTTATGTTTCGTCTTCTTTCCCACAGTGACAGCAGCGATGAGGACACGGAAAACTTTGGATATTCCATCTGAAACACACAGAATAAGTACACACACTACTGTTTTATGTGTGTGTACACGTGCCTACACGTGCCTTATCGAGACTTGTTTATGTGGTAGTGGGGGGGGGGGGGGGGGGGTTTAACGCGTCTTCATCGACTTGTATTCAACAGTGTGGACACCCAGCACAAGAGCACCTTCAGCCCTGACCTGTTTAACACAGTGCATTCTGGGTAAGTTCCTGAGGTCCGCTCAGTGTTCTATACCAAGTAAGGTGGAAGAAGGATGAGTTTAAAGAGGACTGGACCACTAAAGCCCTGACTGCACTCAAAACATTTGTCTGAATAAATAACTGAATACTGAATTACAATTCGGAGTGAATAAAATATGCAGTGCATCTGTAGTCTCATCGCAGACTCTGGCGCCACCCTGTGGCCGACCCAAAGAACTACATTCAGTTACTCTGAAGAATCTAAAATAAGGATTTGCGGTGGAAAAAAAAACTATTCTTATTTTATAGACCCCAAATACAAGAAAATATAGAAAAAATAAATAAGTAAATTAACAGCAGACCAACTCAATATTAGTTACTCCAAATGCATTCGATGGAGCCTTTACATGTTGGCCTGTTTTTTATTATTTTTTTTCTCTCAAAATAAAAAAAATCAACACAATTTAAAATATCAGAACCAAACTTCAGGTTTTATTATATGGGACCCATGTGTTTGAGAGAATAATTTCTTTACACTTGACATTCTTAATCATTGTGTAATATAATCAGTTTGTTAAAGCCGTGTCACTCCTGACTTTGTGACTTGAGCTTTAACATTAGCCATGTCGCTAGTCTCTGTTCACTTCGCGGGTTGATGCACATTTTTGTATAAAATACCGATTTAAATGACAATTCTAGTTCACCAACTGTACCTAAACATGGAGAATGCTAATGCTAGCCAGATGCCTTTGTAGTTCAGCAGAGAAGGCAGCATTTATCCAAACCACTTGTAAATCTTGTAGCTAGCGCTAGCTGTAGCTCGGCTAATCATATTATAAGTTACTATATTTACAGTATTGTATGAAGTTAATTTCTGTTTGTGGAACAATAATATAGTAAACAGAGACTGTAGATTTATAAATTTTGGACACTTGTTGCATAATACACAGAGTTTAATGTTATAAATCACTCAGGTGGAGGGTGGGGTGGGGTGGGACACAACGTCGGTGTTTAAAACAAAGCACTTCTTTTTAACATTCTGAAACCATGCAAGTGTTTTAGACAGAATTTACTGAACAAACAATAATAGCTATTACCTTTTACAAACCGGATTCCCAAAAAGTTGCGACACTATACAAATCGTGAATAAAAACTGAATGCAATGATGTGGAGGTGCCAACTTCTAATATTTTATTCAGAATAGAACATAAATCACAAAACAAAGGTTTAAACCAGAGAAAATGTATAATTTTAAGGAAAAAATATGTTGATTCAAAATTTCATGGTGTCAACAAATCCCAAAAAAGTTGGGACAAGTAGCAATAAGAGGCTGGAAAAATTAAATTTGAGCATAACGAGGAGCTGGAAGACCAATTAACACTAATTAGGTCAATTGGCAACATTGGCAAACAAAACTTTGAACTAATGTTTTACAGCAACAAAAAATATTTGAAATGAATTAAATGAACACATTAAGTGTATGATAATTTATGTACCTGATTTAAATATCTTCAGCTAGGTCAAAATTTACATTTCAACAAATGTAACTATTAAATGACTTGATAAATCAGAAGTCTGATGTCTTGTCATCATAAGACATGTTTGTGTTATTGAACCTAAAATGCAAGTTATCATTTTTACATGTCAGACAGAAACTTTTCAAATAACCTTTATACTGAGCTTGTTCAGATTTAAATATTATTATTATTATTATTATTATTTTTTACAGGCTTTAAAACCTTTAGAATGTGAGCTGTGATGTAAAATGTGTGTAAAAGCCGGAGAATCACAGGGTTACAGCGTTGAAGGTTTAATAATTAACGAAGCAGGAACACTTTATCATGTTTAACTCACTTCATTATCAGTACTTGATTAATACACACTCACTTGCCTTGTACTGTATAATAATGTTATTTGTTACATCTATATTTAGCTATTTATTTACACAGTTTAAACATTATACAGTTATACTGCTTATTTAGAATGACGGTGTTTCATAGATTTTTTTTTTACAGTTTTTATTTTTATGTTTAATTTTATTTAAGATCATTTGAATCTATTTTAATAATGAATTGTTTCAAAATATCAAAAGTAGTTTATTTGGTCCGAAATGAATAAAGTCTTAACATTTCCTAAAGTTAAAATTTAAAAGCCTGAAATGCCAAAGATGAAGGAAGTCAGCTTCCTCCAAAATGATTTAACATTGCATTAAAGTTTTTGCACTTTTTTTCAGAGATGTAAAAATGTTGTAAAATATTTAAGCAGGAAAAGAAGACTGTACAAAGAAACAGCAGGAATGTACGTTAAAGTTTACACTTAATGAGAGCAAAGGTGTGTGTGTGTATACGTGTGGAGGGGTGTAAAATGAGGGATTCGAAAATGACTGTGTAAATGAAGATTCTTTAATAAAGGTTCCTTGTTACAGTAAGCAGGTGTTGTGTTTGTTTGCACAAGTTGCGAAGTTCTCCGTGGTGTACAGCAACACTGCTCAGGGTTTTAGCTTCGTGCTGAGGATCATAATGTCGCTGGAAAACTCCCCCAAAAAAACTCCAGCATGCTTTCGGTTTGAATTTCTTTCCATCACTTTAAGGTTTAAAGTAACAAGTTACAATGTTGCATCGTCTGTAGACCGATTAGAGCACTCTGGAAAAGTCACTGATTTACTTTTCAATTCATACAAGGTCATTTCTAACGTGTGTTGTGTGTCTGATTGAAATTTTATTTTAGATTGAAATATTGACGTTGAAATATTTTACATTTATATTGCTAAAGTTCAAAAATAAGTCGAGAATAGATAGAGCAGTAAAAAATTAATTAAAGACAGGAAAATAAAAACAAAAATGGAAAATAAAATTAAAGGGTACAGACATTTAGCTCTGCGGTCAAAAATAACGTCACACAAAAATTATTGACAAAAAAAAGAAGGAAAGCAAGGATTATTTATTTATTTAGTGTGTGTGTGTGTGATAAAATGTGGTCACTCACTGCCTCTCACCTGGTGACGTGTGTGTGTGTGTGTGTGTGTGTGTGTGTGTGCTGTGCTGTGCTAGTGTACCGCTCTCCCTGTGCTTCCCCAGTAGGTGGAGCAGTTGAGGCTGGTGATGATTTTATTGAATTTGGTGAAGTTATTTAAGGAAGATGTGTTTATTAGTTTCTGTTCTCTTGCATTAGAAACTCAAATAAATGTATATTCCCTTCGGTAATTTAAAGGGGCATATAGTGACTGCATTCACAGTTATGCATCATTCAGTTTAATTTGTAATTTTTTTGGGGAGCATTTCTGTAATTTGGTGCAGCATTTGAAGCGTGCATTAGTGTATAAGCTGGCCCTGGCATAGAGGTGCGTGGGTTACAAAATTTTATTATTTTACTAAGGAAAAGTGTACAGGACAGTGGTGAGACCAGCGATGCTCTACGGCTTAGAGACAGTGGCGCTGAAGAAAAGACAGGAGGCAGAGTTGGAGGTAGCAGAGCTGAAGATGTTGAGGTTCTCCTTGGGAGTGACACGGATGAATAGGATCAAGAATGAGTTCATCAGAGGGACAACCCACGTTAGATGTTCTGGAGATAAAGTCAGAGAGGCCAGATTGAGGTGGTTTAGGCATGTTCAGAGGAGAGGATGCTGAGGTTGGAAATGCCAAGCAGGAGGTCTAGAGGAAGACCAAAGAGGAGATTTATGGATGCAGTGAGAGAGGACATGGAGGTAGGGTCTTAGTGCGAGTCTCTTACTGGTATAATCAACATCCGTGCACATGTGTGCTGTTTACTATAACACTGTGGGCACGTGTGTGTGTGTGTGTGTGTAAAACATTTTATTTTGTGTTCGTATGCATGTGTGCACAGCATGCGTGTACTGTTTATTATAACACACGTGTGCGCGCATGTAAAGCAAAAGAAAGTCTAATTAGAGGGGTTAAAGGTCCATTTTCTCTCTGTCAGACTGCACTAATTCTTTAGTGTGTGCGCGCATGTCATTGGATACCGTACCCCCCCACCCCCTCCTCGTCGTTTTACACATACACACACACTCTAACGGACAGACTGCTCAGTCATGATTCTTTTCAAAGGTAAAGCTCAGGTTTATTTGTTTTATTTTAAATTTATATTTTGTATTAAATATTTTTGGAAATTCGTTTTTGATTTACGAGTGTTTTGATATACGAGCACGCCTCCTGAACGAATTATGCTTGTAATCCAAGGTACCACTGTTGGCTGCCTAATGTCTGCCGAATGTCTTGTTGATTCACAGTAGTTGCATTTTTATAAATGTGTGAATTACACATCCACGGTACAGAGGTGCACAGGTTTAAGTACCTGTTTTTCCAAGAGTGTTCTCAGGAACATTTAAAGGAGTTTATTCATGACCTTAGTATAGAGATGTGTAGACGTGTGGTCTGCCTGGAATGCGTGTGGTGACTGGGGACGGTTCCACTTTACCATAAAGACAGACCTGTCCTCGACTGATCCAGACAGTTCTTCTCTGAGGACTCGTGACTGCAGTCGCTCGATAGTTCAGGACTGGAGTTTCCTACAGTCTACCTGAGACTCCAATAACCAACTGGACTCCATATGAACTTCTCCACATCTCCTGTTCTACTGAACTTTCAGCCTCCTAACACACAGTATGAGTGCAGATCAATCCCTGCTATCTGTTATCACCCAGATGAGGATGGGTTCCCTGTTGAGTCTGGTTCTTCTTAAGGTTTCTTCCTATTACCATCTCAGGGAGTTTTTCCCTCAGCACCGTCGCCCTTAAAGTATTTGCCTAATTTAAGTTTGTAGATAAAACGAGCTTAAAGTGTCTGTAATGAAACTGACCATCACGAGGTGTCCGCCTAACTTTGATAAACTACAATTCATCCACTAATTAAAGCATGCTTATGGAATTATTACATTTGCACAATATAACGACTGCAATCACAAAAATAAGTAAGCAAAGAGATGAAATAATTTTTGAGATATAACCAACTATTGGCACAAGTTGGATACCGAATCACACAGTGTTAAGCTCCGCCGCTCCAAATTAAGCACCAGCCTCCTTACCGAGCGGCACACACTCCTGACACAGACAAAGAACTGACTGACTAACTTCAACTAATACTAAAACTAACACACGTGACATGACAAACATTCGAACAGATTGTATGTGATTCATGTCTTCCATGTTGTATATGACTGTACTCCTGTTTACACAGAACCTTTACAGACAAAACAGCAGCAGCCGGATTTAATCTTAATTTCCTCAACAGGAAGAAGTACACTGGAAGGAAGCGGCCGCACAACAAACCGTGACAATGTGAGCTGCCATTAAACAACCTTCTCATTCATTTCAGATACAGAAATTCCATTGGAGCAGCTGATGGTTGACTTTACTGTGTCCAATGAAATTTTTGAGTGTTGTTTATGTCTAACCAAAGGCTTTTCAGACAAGGAGGAATTCTGGCACAATTCCTCAGAGATATCCCTAAAGCATCCATACAGTATGTAACTCTGATCTGAGATCTTACTGATACTGATATGCTAATGCGTATCTTCTTATGGGAAGCTGAAGGTCTAACAGGAAGTGTGTTACAGTTAAAATCACAGCGCAGTAGACACACTTTACACTGGCACTGCGAGTCTCCCTGTTCGTACCCTCACACCCGGGCGCAAAAACACGCAGACGTTCAGGAAAAGGAAGTGATGTCACATCCACGTTAATAATGCTGAGTTTATAGTCACTATGTATACTGATTTTCCACTGACCTCGCCCCTGCCATGAAGATAGCTTATGATGCTAAAACATGGTATTAAAAACCCACCATCACACACACACACACACACACACAGGAAGTAAAACACCTACCTTCTCATCAAAGAAACCTGTTCCTCTGAGTGTAAAGTTACTGTAAGACTCCAGTTAGTTTCCTGTGAAGCAGGAAGTCCATTCCTGCTTCTCTAAGGCATCTTGGCAAAACCTTTATTATTCCCATCATAGCTGTAATATTAAATACCACAGTGATACATGTGCGATATTGTGTAAAGAACAATGACTCGCTTTGGCGTGAAAAGCCTAATGTACAGAAGTTATCCGTTTTATTTTCTAAATGGTCGTGTCCTAAAACACAAATTACATAAGGCAGAGAGGTGATGTGCTGGAGTGTGTGTGTGTGTGTTTTACACTGACAGATGATAAGAATAAACCACAGCAGATATGATGTCTAAAGTCCATCACAACCTGTTCTGTACTTTTCTACCCATCCCGAGGCATCTGGAGATTGTACCAGCTTCAGTATACAAAGGCCAACCCTGTGAGGATCCTGAGGCATCCAGAGAAGGACCAGCTCCAGCTGGATTCTGCCTTATTATGGTTGGAGCTACACATCCTGCTCCTGTGCTCCCAGTGATCCAGACCCCATCTGCCCTCTGCACCTACTGACTCCCTGTGCTGAACTGGACTTCATGTTGATTTAAAGTTGTATTTCTATTATTTATATTGTACTTTCAGCTGCATAACACACATGATGTTATATCATCTCTATCTGTTATCACCCAGATGAGGATGGGTTCCCTGTTGAGTCTGGTTCCTCTCAAGGTTTCTTCCTATTACCATCTCAGGGAGTTTTTCCTTGACACTGTCGCCGTCACCCTCGGTTTGCTCATCAGACACATTTCATTCATTCATCTCGTTATTATCTAGACACATTTTTCTCACACATACACACTTCCATAAATGTTCTTTTCATTTTTCTGAAGCTGCTTTTAGACAATGACCATTGTTAAAAGCACTAAATAAATCAAATTGAATTGAATTAAAGCAGACTGAGACTGGAAACAAGTGACTGAATGTTCCAGATGTTCTGTACAAACACTCCACAGCATTAATAGTAAAAAAACAATCAGTAAAACACGAGAAAAACTGAGTGTAAAAAACTCAGGATAGGGAGCGTGAGAGTGAGCTGGTGTGAGATCAGAGCAGGAGGCTAATGCAGCATAACATCACCATCAGTCTAAATAACAACAGTTTAACACAAATACCACATGGCCCAAAAATATTTACCCCCAGGAAACAGGATGTTAAATGAGATCAGGTCACGGCAACGTTTAACTGATTAGTGTTAATTCCCGCACCAGTCATCCTCTCTCTCTCTCTCTCTCTCTCTCTCTCTTCCAGTGCAGCAGGTTATCAGAAAGTGATGAGCCTCAAATTTTTACTCTTTGTAGGGGGGAAAATTTACAAAATTTTTAAAATCATAAGAATTTTTTGAGTCGATAGAGGCAGCAGGCCATGCAGAGCATCACCGTGAGTTCCCCAGCGCTTTTAAAGAATCAAATACTGTAGAATTAACGGTGTTTATTTTCATACTAAGTCCACAGTTAATGTTAAGCTCAACTAAAAATTGGGGCGGAACCGTTTAGACTATATCAAGCAGCAGAACCACAAGAACCCGTGGAGAACCAGCTCCTGTGGGTTCTGGGTTCATGTGTCCAGGACTCTTGTTCACGTTATTAAAACAGGAGAGAAGAGTTTTTCCTTGGTGAAACTTGTAAACACTCACCCGCTCCAGTGCAAATCTGTATAGCACTGTTTCTGCGCGTTACTTCGTACAGGTAACTTTAAACCTGATGCTCCAGGGCACGCCCCAACACCCTCACCAATCTATATATGTAAAAAAAACTTATGTAACAAACACAAACACACACACACTATTTGTTACCAAAAGTTCCGTAGTGCTCAAAATCCTGTAAACATTTTTTGACTAAACACACCAAGTGTGGTGGAGTTCATATATGTCCAGTATGTGTGCTAAACACACACACACACACACACACACACACACACAACGCTGTCACTTCCTGTTTCTTTTCCTCTGTGTCTCTGTTTTGTTTTGTTGTTTTCCGTTGAAATCAAAGACCTTGAATAACCAGATCTGTGATGCTGACATCATTTTCCGCAGTAACTCCAACTAACACTTTCCTTGTGACTGCAGTTTTTCCAACACTGACTCTGTTATTATTGTAACTGATACCCACATGATCATAATTTTCAGAAACAGAAAAAAAAAACCAATCTAACTGGCTGATTTTCATTTTTCATAAACCACTCTGAGGTTCTTCTACTGAACTCGTCTCGGTCACTGATGCTCCAAGAACTTCTAGAAATCTGAACTCTGTACGTCTGAAACATCACCGTTTTTGGAGAATCGATCGTTAAATGTCCTTTTCCACCTGAAAAAAAATATTATTAATACTATAAAAACCATCCCAGTGCCGAGTCCGAGGAAGAACAGTCTAGTGATTTTCTGTTTGTATTCGTCATGGCCTCTGTTCTCTGTAAAAAAAAAAAAGAAAAGAAAAATAATTAACATAAAATCTGCTTATAATAATAATTCTACTAATAATCCCTAAGAGAATATAATCTATAGCAGATTTTCTTATAATTCTGGCACAATGTGTTCTCCATGAGGAGGTTCTCTCCCTCATGCAGGCCAAAGAACCCATAAGTGTTCCGCATGGAGTCGGTCCAATCGGTCTCCTGACTCTCAGTACGATAAACCTGTTTAAGCCGAAACCCACCTGAGAAGAAGTCGATGTTCCTCCTCATCTCCTGGCCCAGATCTGGGTTCTTGATGATGAAGGTGATGGAGGAGTTGACGGTGCCGCTCAGGTTCAGCTTACTGTTCACGCTGTACAGGTGTGTGTGTTGGTCCTGCATCAGCTGCGTGTGTGTGTTGTTGGTGATGTCTGTCTCATTTCCCATCAGCCACTGCAGCGATGGGGAGGGGTACCCGCCCTCTGAGGTCACCAGCACCTCCAGGTGGCCGTCGTTCAGCACAGAGATGTGCAGACGAGGCTCGGGGTAGAACGCTAAAGGAGGGGTGGAGAAGAGTGCTGAGTGTGCAGTTACCATAGTAACCAGTAACGCCTCACTGAGAATGCTAGTTAACCATTTTCAGACAACTTTATCATACGGTTTGCATGTTTACCTGCTACTTTGAGGCTGAAACTCTTCCTCTGGCTGCCCAGCTTAGTGCTGATGGAGCAGGTGTACTCCCCCGCGTCCTCCAGAGTGGTACGGTCCAGCCTGAGCGATGCGTTCCCCTTCTTCATCTCCTGGTGGAACAGGCTGGTGCGCCTGGCGTATCTCGGGCTCTGGTACTTCGGCTGGTCTCTGCCATTGAAGAAACTGTGAACCACCTCTAGGTTTCGCTGCCACGTGATCACACTACTGTCTGCTTCCCACGCGCCGCTCACCGGGAAGGTGCAGGACAGAAGCACAGACTCGCCGTACACACCCATCTGTACACGAGTGGGTACCGAGATCTCAAACTCACCTACAGACACACACAGATGGTGAGACGGTAAAGACCTTCATGTACAGGATGAAGTGAGAGGACTGAACTTGTGATCGCTTCCTCATCAGATCTGCTAAATAATGTGAAAGTCACATGTTTCAGGATAAGGTCATGAAACATGACATCATCACCAGACTGTGTAGGAGATGGGTTTATACAAGGTTAAACTAAATGTCCAAATAAAACCCAGACAAACGTTAAAGAGAAGCTGCCTTGGCCATTTCCTCATTTTATGTCAAATGTCATGTTTTTACTGTGGTTTTTGCTCTTGACTCACTTAATCAGGAGCCAAAGACATCGTGATGTGCTGCTGAAAATAATCAACACTGAGTGGTGTGATGAAGCAGAGGTACTGTTTCCACCATGAGGTTGATTGTTTTGCATAACCAGTCGCCCCGGAGTGTTTTCTTCCTCTTCTACAATAACAATTTAACAGCAGTTCTACTTGTACACCTTTTACTTGTTACCCTTGTTAATGTTCTCACACTCTCCAGGAAGCTGCTACAAAACAACAGATGCGCTTTAATTACAAACTTCCTTATAATTCATCACACACACGTTTAAATCTGACTTAACACATCAGTGTGTATAAATAATGCATTTATATAAAACAATGACATATTTCCTTGATGGCTAAATAAAGCCTTTCACGTATTTGCTCTGAAAACACCTGTGACAGATGGGATGGAGAACCTGCAGGACCTGTAGAAACCCAAAGAGAAGACTGCTTTTATTCTCAGTGTGACCTTTTATACTGGAAATAACTGGTTTATAGCATAAATTGTCTCATACAAAACTAATTTAACAAACATAAATCTGTGTGCATGCGGTGTTCAGATGTCTAGCTTGCTTTTTTCTTGAGTATATGAAACCTCTGGGATGTTCTCCGTACATGGCACGCTATGTTTTGAAACTGTTCCTAATGCCCTCCACCTTGTCTAAGCTCCCAGCTAAAGAGGACAATAGCATAGCTTCACTCTGGGTCTGGTGTCCTGTTGGTAATGTCACTGGAAGCTGGATGGCTGGATGGCGTTTGCTGTAAGATGTGACTAAGAAAAACAGAGACATTTAAACGCCTGACACATGTTTGACATGAGTTTAAATGTGAATGTTTTATTTTTTTCCATCTGCAGTATAATGGCCAGATTGTTATTTTGAATTAGCGTCTCGTATCACAACCGTACAATTAGTGGATGACTGGGTTAAGGAAAATCCCCAACTGCCCCTCCTCTATAACTCAACTGTCACGCTTTATGACATCTGTTCATGTAGTGGGAGCTTTCTGTCTGGGAAAAACCCACTCTAATTAGGAAAACATCTTCAGCTGTCACTACCATGTGCTGTTT
The DNA here is from genome assembly GCF_024256425.1 of Clarias gariepinus. Lineage (NCBI taxonomy): Eukaryota > Metazoa > Chordata > Actinopteri > Siluriformes > Clariidae > Clarias > Clarias gariepinus. Next base: position 37,662,333 of record NC_071107.1, read on the forward strand.
CTCTCTACAATCCCGACCATCTGTATCTTAAACCCACCCAGTCTGAGCCGCTCTACGTCTCACTGCTAACTGACTCGTTCTTACTGGTTTCTCAGTTACGTCACCCGGACACCATTCCTACCCTCACACACCCCTCAGGTCTTCACCTCGCCACTTCTTAAAACTCATCTGATCAAAGTGAATCCGAGTATTGGGCAACACCTTTTTTCAAATTCCATTATTTAATTATGAAAAAAAAAAGCCAAAAAGAAGAAAAAACACGTGGGCAATACTAAGTACACAGGCTTTTCCACAGGATTTAGGAAGGGAAGTTGAGCCCGGTGCTGGTAATCATCAGCCTTTGATTAACTGATCATCAGCAGGTGTGCAGATCTATAAAAGCTAACGTTTTGTCAGTTCGACGGTCTGGAGCATTCAGGTGTGTGTTGGTGTGTGCAATGGTCTTAGAGAAGAAACTGTTGCACATCAATTTGGAAAGGGTTATAAACTCATTTAAAACTATTTGGACTTCAACAATCTACAGTGAGAAAAATTATTCACAAGTGAAAAGCATTCTAGACAGGAGTGGACGTCCCATCACATTCACCCCAAGGTCAGACTGTGTAATGCTCAGACAAATGCAGTGGAGCCTTGGATTACAAGCATAATTTGTTCCGGAAGCGGGCTCGTATTTCCAAACACTCGTAAACCAAGTTCAATTTACCCATAAGAAATAATGGAAACTCAAATTATTTGTTCTATAGCCCAAAAAATAAATACATAAAAATAATTAATACAAAATATAAAGTAAAAATAAAACAAATTGACCTGCACCTTACCTTAATTTTTTTTTTTTATAAATCCTGACAGATAAGTGTTTCCGTTCATGTTGTGTGTGTGTGTGTTTAACGAAAAAACTGTTTTATAGGAAAAACTAGCAAGGAACATCGCTAGTCACACTCGCGTAAGCGCATACTAACAGAATCACTGCTGTAAAATGAACAGCCTTTACAGACCCCCTTCCACCCCCTCCTCCTCTCGGGTTTACACACAGATACAGACGCACACTCTCTGCCTTACACAGAAACTCCGTTCTGTCGCGATTCGTTCGAAAGTGCAGGTTCATTTGTTGTTGGTTTTTTTTGTTACTTTACAGCGGTGAACACTTTCAGTTAGTAAGCACACACTCGTGCTGTACAAACACGCTTACACACACATGGTCACAGTGTTATAGTAAACAGTACATGCATGCACAGATGTTGATTATACCAGTGACCCAGCAGGGGAGACGATTACCCACAATTACGCAGCACACACTCGGCGTCAAAACAAGGAGCGCATGCATGATACATGATACTCAATGCTCGTAAAACAAGACAATGCTCGTTTTTATTTAAAAGTTATTAAAAATCATTGCACGTCTTGCGGAACACCGCAAACCGCGTTTCTCGCAATCCAAGGTTTCACTGTACAAAGAAAACCCCAGGAGCTACATCGCAGACCCTACAGGCCTCACTGAGTGTGTTAATTGTTAAAGTCCATGACAGCACAATTAGAAGGAGACTTAACAATTACAGTTTACTTGGGAGGGTTGTCATGAAAAAAAAATCTTCCGTCTATAAAGATCACATAAGCACAACTAAGGTTCACAAAACTGCATCTGAGACCAAACCACAAGAACCACATTATCTGGAACAATGTCCTGTGGACAGATGAGACCAAAGTGGAGTTGTTTGGCCTTAATATAAAATATAAAAAGTGGATTTCAGCAGAAACACTTCATACGCACTTCCAGGGGTGGCGGGGGAGGGGAGATGATTTGGGCTTGTATTTGCAGACACAGGACCTGGGCACCCTGCAGTCATTGAGTCGACCATGAGCCCCTCTGTATATCAGAGTATTCTAGAGGAAATCGTGGGGCCGTCGGTCCAACAGCTAGAGCTTGGACGAAATTGGGTCCCGCAACAGGACATCTGAAGCGCAGCAATAAATCTACATCAGAACAGAAGTAATGTAAAGAAGAACGGACCAAAACGATGTGAGAGACTAAGTAAAGTCATGCAAGAAACCATTTCTATAAGTTATTGCTGCTAAGGGTGGAGCTACAAGCTATTAAATCATGGGTGTACTTAGTATTGCTGTCTTTATTGTTATTTTTGGCTTCATTATTGCTAAATAGATAACGGAATGGTAAAAAGTTCATGTTGTTCATTTGAGGTTTTATTTGCCGAATACTGAGACCTGCTAGGATCAGAAGATTTTTATGTTTTTACACCAAAACAGACTGAATGAAAAGAGGGGGTACTAACTTTTACACATGGCTGTATAATTAAATACCAGGTCATCATTTGGATTTGAAACAGACAACATGTTTTAAACAGACATAAATATGAAGGAGTACGTTTGTTTGTCTTTTACACACGGGCAGGGGTCGCTCAGTGGTTAAGGCCTGGAAGGTTCCAGGTTCAAACCCCAGCACCACCAAGTTGCCATGTTGGGCCCTTTAACAAGGCCCTTACCCCTCAACTGCTTAGATGTATATTGTGATAAAAAATGAATGCAAGTTGCTCTAGATAAGGGCGTCTGCCAAATGTTTGTGTATTTTTTACGAATAATTTGTCCATCAGAGAATCAGGATGGGAAGCCTGTAGGAGGGAAGCCAACAGTCGTGTAGAACAGAACGGTTAATCTTCCATGTGGGTGGCCGTAGGTGGGGGAAAACAAACACAGATGCTCTGCTGTGTCGCTATATTTTGGAAAATAAAGACAGTCAGATCCGTTAGAAATAAAGCGGGTAGTACAAACAAAAATAAGAAGTATACAAGCAGGATTTTAAAGGCTCTTTTAAAGGTCTCATGCACACCACATGATGGGAACAGTGCTGATCAGCTAATGTCCAGTTAAATAGCAATTCTGAAGGTAGCAGCACAGTGTTACATCCCTAATTTACAGACCTTATATTTTTAGATGATCCCTTCACCCTGTTTTAGTGTACAGTTAATCCTTTGCGATCATAATTTGTTATATATATATGAACAACAACAACCACTAATTAACCAGATGTTGGATGTTGACTATACGACTGTTGCACTTGCACTGAGAGACGATTACCCACAATCCCACAGCGTGAGAGAGAGAGAAGAATCATCAGCTCAGATCACGTAAAGCTTGGCAGACAAAAGCGCAAGCGTACTACATGTATATCAAGACCTCACTTGTTTATTAAGTTAAAATAAATTTAAAAATTTTGCTCGGCTTGCAAAACAATCGCAGACCGCAATCCAAGGTTTCAATGGATCTAATTTTAGGCCGTAATGTGAACACTGACTAAGCTCCTGACCGGAACCTCAGGATTTTATGCACTGTGCTGCTGTCACGTAATCAGATTAGTAGATGAATGAATGTCTTTTTTGTCTTTGGGCTGTTCCCTTTCAGGGGTCGCCACAGTGAATCATCTGCCTCCATCTAACCCTATCCTCTCCATCTTCTTCTCTCACACCAACTAACTTCATGTCCTCTCTCACTGCATCCATAAATCTCCTCTTTGGTCTTCCTCTAGACCTCCTGCCTGGCAGTTTCAACCTCAGCATCCTTCTACAGATATATTCACAATCTCTCCTCTGAACATGTCCAAACCACCTCAATCTGGCCTCTCGGACTTTATCTCCAAAACATCTAACATGGGTTGTCCCTCTGATGAACTCACTCTTGGTCCTATCCATCCTTGTCACTCCCAAAGAGAACCTCAACATCTTCAGCTCTGCCTCCTGTCTTTTCTTCAGTGCCACTGTCTCTAAGCCGTAGAGCATTGCTGGTCTCACCACTGTCCTGTACACCTTTCCTTTCATTCTTGCTGATACTCTTTTATCGCACAACGCACCTGACACTTTTCTCCACCCATTCCAACCTGCCTGTACCCGCCTCTTCACTAACTGGGGCCAGGGGTAGCTCAGTGGTTAAGGCATTGGACTACAGTTCGGGAGATCCCAGGTTCAAACCCCACAACCACCAAGTTTACACTGTTGGGCCCTTGAGCGCGGCCCTTAACCCTCAACTGCTCAGTGTAATGAGATAAAAATGTAAGTCGCTCTGGATAAGAGCGTCTGCCAAATGCCTAAATGTAAATGTCTTCACCTCCTTTCCACACTCTCCGTTGCTCTGGACCGTTGACCCTAAGTACTTAAAATCCAGGACTGAATGAATGTTCATCCTTATAAAGAGGACAGTGAGTGTGTATTATCTGCACTGGGGCTATAACACAGTAGGTATTGTTAGAGTAGTGTGTATTATGCAGTCATTCACTGTGTCCACTACAGATACTCGTCTCAGTAAACTACATCTGTGCACTACAGGGCATTTAGCCATCCCTCTTTTTTTCTTTCTGTTGTCTCTATTAGTTTCTGCCTTGAGCTCTGTAAAGCAATACACAGCAAACTCCCCACTGTCGAATTAACACCCAGCAGTGTTTATGCAAGTTTGCTTGGCCTCAGATAAACTCTGAAAGTTTTACACCTTGCTGGGGTTTTTACTGAGTACAGCCTGAGATTAATAAACTAATGAAGGATTACAGTCATGTCGGCCTCAATCTGACCTTTTATTAATTATTATCAAACAGCAAAAGTCAGGAGAGCTTTAAAAACAAACTTAAACATAATTTCTGATTATGTTTGTGGACATAAAACAAGGTGTGGCTGGTATTTCCCCTCACTAACTTGGGGATGGACCGGGTTTAAAGACTCAGGGGAATTTCAGCCTCACCTGATGCCACGTCCCCCACCCTGTTTTTTCTCAAATCTGGAAAGAAAATGATATTTACATGGACCCACTAGGTGGTGTGTGTGTGTGTGTGTGTGTGTGTGTGAGATAATAATTCATTTATCTATTTTAATTATACTAAAACTTAGAAATGAAAACTTTAAATGATTAATACACAAACCTCCAACACTAGTACTGTACATACAGTATGTGTAGTGAATGTGGGATTTATACTGAACTTTGCTTATCATTTTAACAAGCGCTGCTACAATTATGAATTACTTGAGTATAAATCTAATACTACTGAGAGTCCAGTACAAATTAAAATATAAAACAAATAAACTATCAAAATCACAGACCATTTAAATAAAAACAATAACGGTGTTAGAAAAAAAACCTGCACCGTCAAACAGTTTCAGCAGTGAAGCATTAACATCAAAGGAACAAAGGAACAAAGGGAAAAGACCGGAACCGACCCAGTGCTCAAAGACACAAAGAGAGAGAGAGACAGGGAAGAGAGAGAGACAGAGAGACAGAAAGACAGAGAAGAAGAGACAGGGACAGAGAGACACAGGGACAGAGAGACAGGGAGACAGAGAGAGAGAAAAAGAGAGAGAGAGACAGGGGGAGAGAGAGAGAGACAGGGACAGAGAGACAGGGACAGAGAGACAGAAAGAGAGAGAGACAGGGACAGAGAGACACAGGGACAGAGAGAGAGACAGGGAGACAGAGAGAGACAGGGACAGAGAGAAAGAGACAGAGAGAAAGAGACAGAGAGAGAGACGGGGACAGAGAGACAGAGAGAGAGACAGAGAGACAGGATGAATAAACGGATGATCGTGCTCAAGAGAGAGACGGAGAGAGAGAGACACAGGGACAGAGAGAGAGAGAGAGAGAGAGAGGATGAATAAAGGGATGTCTCGCGCTTGTCTCCCTCTCTCTCCCTCTCTCTCTCTCTCTCTCCCTCTCTTGACTCTCCCCAGCTGATAAACCCCTCTGACTGACTGACTGAGTCTGGAGGGAATAAAGTTGAGTTTAACGCGGATTAAAGCCGAGAGTAGGACAGGAGACACACACTCACTGTGACTGGACCCCTGAGACCGCAGGAGGAGGGAACACACACACACACACAGCAGCAGATCCATGAGGGAGCCGGGGTGTGAGAGCTCATCTCCCGCCGCTGGAGGACACACACACTCACACACACACTCTCTCCTGAGCGCGTCGTGAACACACACACACACACACACTCACACACGCGCGCGCGGTTTAAACGGGGCGGAGACTGTGCCGAGTGTTACGGGGCATAAAGACACACACACACACACACACACACACAGCACTTTTCACTTTTATCCATCATTTTAAAGAAACCAGTAACAAAACCAACACACGACATTTTACAGTATCCGAGTTTACAGGATAAAACCTTTATATTTACACTCCATCAGGTAAAATTATTATTATTATTATTATTATTATGTCTCAGTATTATTAATCAGGGCGGTACAGTGGTGTAGTGGTTAGCACTGTCACCTTGCACCTTCAGGGTCTGGGTTCAATTCCCAGCCAGGTTCGATCCCCGTCTCTGTGTGTGGAGTGTGCATGTTCTCCCCGTGCTTGGTGGGTTTCCTCCGGGTACTCCGGTTTCCTCCCACAGTCCAAAGACCTAGGTTAGGCTAATTAGAGTTCTATAGTTGCCCATAGTGTGTGTGTGTGCCCTATGATGGATTGGCACCCTGTCCAGTGTGTACCCCACCTCATGCCCTAAGTCTCCTGGGATGGGCTCCAGGCCCCCGCGACCCTGAATACAGGATAATGCGGTATAGAAGGTAAGTGAGTGAGTGAGTGAGTATTATTAATCTATCATTCTTAAATCTCACTTATTATTAATTCACCCCAGTGTCTGAGACCTTTCTCTGTGAAATGATCCTCTAGTCTTATTAAATGCTTAATGATGTTTGTGTCTGTTAACCATATGTCCACTTTTTCAATGTAAATGATAATAAAACACTGGTTAATCATTCATAAAAATGGTGTGTGTTGGTTCTGTTCGTTCCAAATGATCAGTTCTGTAGCAGTGAAGTGGCTTCGATTGTGAAGGAGCTCAGTAACCCATGGCTGACCCTGAACTTCACAAACCCACCCTGTCTGACTCAGGATGATTAATGCTCTGGTGTGGTGTTCATTCAGCTGAGTTAGTGTGTGCTGGTCCTACTGGGAAGGAAGAAGAGGAAGAATGTCCCCTTAAACTCTACACACTTTATTTAAGTTAAGTTAACTTCATACAACTTGAGCTCTTCACTTGTATTCCTGAGCTGATTTAAAAAAAAATGATCAATCAGGATACAGGTTACAGAAGGCTCACACATACACACCACACATTTGGTGTGTAATGATGCATGGTGCAGAGATCTGCCCATATATGGTAATAAGCTGGTCTAGTAAAAAAACTAGAGCTGAAAAGTGCCAAAATCAGAAACGTGCAGTTCTTTGAATGACCACTAGGTTTTTAAGTGTCCTGGTGGTAGGACCTCTACCTAGGAGTCACATGCTACGGGCAATTTGAGAACACCAATTAGCCTAATCTGTGCGAGGAAACTAGAAAACCTGGAAGAAACCCACAGGGTGAACATGCAAACTCCAATCACACAGACCCGGAGGCGGGACTCAAACCCAGGACCTGAAGGTGCAAAGTGACGGAGCTAACCACTAAGCCACAGTGCCACCACATTTAAAACCAGAAAAAGGAGATTTGGTCTCCAAAGGTAGATGGTGTGAATTTTTATGTAACTATGCAAATTATATTAAGTCATACATTTATTTATAATTAGGGGCTAAGTTTTATGTTTTTTCAGCATTTCCTCTACACATTGTGTCTCTAGAATGTAAAAACAATTGACATTTTTACACGTTAACCTTTTTATTCAGACATGTGGAACTACACAAATAAATAAATATATATAATATTTATATTCATAAAATTACAAATGATCCTAATCACAAAATAGACAAATATGAGTTCTATTAATTCTTGTGAGTTGGCTCAGAGCATTGGGAATTCCCCTGACTGAGCTCAGGACCTCAGGACAATCAAACTAAACCTGTAGGATGTTCCCTCAGTGAACGTTAATAAAATCAGTAATGTTCTAGTTAGCTTCTAACAGTTCTGCTACAGATGTTGAAAACTGTGTGAAATTATATCCAGTATAAAGCCCAATAAGTTCATCTTAGATTTAATAACGTAGCAACAAACACAACCATTAGCCTTTTTGATTTCATGCATAAAACTATATTCATGAAGAGATACGACAGCTGCATACCTTTATCCTTTGATGTCTTCTTCTTCTCCTTCCCTTTTGTTCCTAAACCAGACACCTGATGCTTTTGGTTGGTTTTGTATCCATTTTTATTATGTGCCGAGCATTAATTCATCCCCCATCCTGTTTATCATGGTAATGTTTTAATATATTAATATATTATACTTTTTATACTTTTTATACTTTTTGCTTTTGAAAATTGTTGTCAGAGTTTGTCTCCAGCACTGGCTGCACCTACAGTTTGTTTAGATAGAAAACCTGCAACGTTGTGGATCGTTCTCCAAAGATCATCACACATGATGCTGAAAGGTTTTAAAGGTTCTGTTGAAGGTCCTCCTGATCTCTCGTCGGCCTCCAGTGATGTTCCTCCGCACTTGAAGCGCATGACTGATGACTCGTTGCAGCATCGCTGTAGATTTGCAGAATCGTGTTAAACATCTCTGTGGCAGATTTGCTCATTTTTACGCAGTATTTCAGGCTCGCTCTTTGTTCTAACTTGCTGTTTATGACAGCAGACGTGGTAACACATGTGGTCAGAATTAGCACCAGTTGCTCCTGATGAAGGTCAGTGTCCCTGTGAGTGTGTGTGTGTGTGTGTGTGTGTGTGTGTGCAGCCTTGTGCTGCCCTCTGTTGGTGTGTTACAAAGCTAGTCTCCAAACCTTTTAATACCACCATGGGTGTAGTGTGTTTATTGGTCCTGTGTTTCCTTGTTCATTGTTCAGCTTTAATCCTGAATGTCAGTAAGACATTTACAATCGTCCACACCAGGAGGTTTTTGTTCTTTATGCTATATGTTAGACAGGTTAGACACTGGATGGAGGTCCTGGCACAAACACACACTATGAGTAGTTTGGAGATGCCAATTCACCTACCCTTTAAACTAAACCCACCAAACTCCACACACACACACACACACACACACACACACGCGTCACTTCTGAATAAGTCTGCAGATGGAGTTTCAGTATCAAACCTCATCCTTTCATCTTGTTTTCCCGCCTGATGGTTTGACCTTTTATTCTTCACATCTCATCTCAATCTTTAATCCAAATCCTTTAGTTTAGCAGAAATTAAGATGAAGTTCTTACTAAACCTCCAGCAACACGCGGTGCAGTGATGACTGTGTACTGCAGGCGTTTATCAAACGCTGGCTGCATCTCACACCCCCATCACCGGAACGGTGCAGGACAGAAGCACAGACTCGCCGTACACACACATCTGTACACCAGTGGGGGTTTATTAATGCCATCATTTAAGAAACAAATTCACCACAAGTTTTCACCGGGTTTGAAAAGGTGTCACCTGGCAAGGTGCAAGAGTCCGGACTAACGAGAAGCGCAGTCTCTGTTCGGGAAGAGACCGTGACAGACAGGCGGAGGGAGTGGAGGGGATTTCCTCCTCTCCACTGACTCTGTCTCATAAACATCTCCGTGTCTTAGTAATCTGACCTGTAACATTTCTCCCCCACAGATTTCACTGAACTGATTCTCAAAAATACAGAACAACCAGCGTCAGTATCAGTATCGGTTCAATACGGAACAGGAGCTTTAGTTCAGGGTTGAGGGACGGTTCCGTATCTCACGGGATGTTTAGTGACCCAACGTCTCCTGTGTATATCAAACTGCTGCATTTTTAAACTGTTTATGTGCAGCACATCTGCGGGGTGTTTGAGAGTAACTGTTGACTTAAACAGAGATTGTAAAAGATGTTCGTCTGGTAATGAGAACGCAGACAAAGCTTTGAGTGAGCAGACGCTGAGTCAGTCACCGGATTCCCAGCAGCGCGCTCCGGCCCCGAGGCGGCAGGGCAAGAATCAACTGCTCCCTCATCAGGCCCTTCACCTGTAAGCCCCGCCCCCAAGGTGTGTTCAGCACTAAAGGCACGGCGGGCGTCGGGGGGACAGGGGGACAGGGGGACACGTTCCTACAGCAGGAAACCTTTTGGACTTTTCACTTCACTTCACTGTCAGAGTGAAACAACAACCAACACAAAGTCCATTTCCACTTCTTCCTCTTCTTCCTCTTCCTCTACATAGCCATGCCGAGTAACAACTCACAAATTATAAATCTTTAATTATAAATATAAATATGTTTTTTTTTTTGAATAATCAAATTTAATAAAATAAAAGTAGCAATTAAAAGTAAGAAAAACACCCGAGTACTGTAACAGGCCCCTCCACACTAAGGGCTAGTGTCACACACACACACACACACACACACACACACACACACACACACACACACACACTCTTTCTTGTTAGTTTTCTTTCCATAAAAAATATTATGAACCAGTTCAGTTTCACTTATTTAATTTTAGCATGCAGTGACAATGGAAAATACCACGCATATGAGTGTGTGTGTGTGTGTGTGTGGATGTGTGTGGAAAATTGAAGCATGTTCAAGACTTGTGTCGCCTCCAGACTAAATTAACGCCTTTGTGTTCCGCGTTGGTGTCGCCTTGGATTAAATGTAGATGGAAGTAATGAATTAAAAGTCATATTTTATGTAAAGTAGTGATAATTAAACATGAGTGAAAGATATATTACATTTTAAGTCTGATGCTCAATCAAAAATGTTTCAATCTAAAATGTCTGTGGTTCGATCATTTCTGTTAATTTCATAATAAAGTCTGATGACAAATTTACTGTATCATTTACTGTATAATCTTTATTCCTAAAATATTTGTGGTTTGGTCATTTCATTTTTCCTAAACTTTGGAAAACATGTCATTATAATATTTATAATCGGGTGTCATCAGATTCTCAGTAGTGATGGTACGACATGTCACTACTCTGATTTCATCGTATCCAAATTCGCCGTCCAGACGTTTTCATTTCATTTCCTTATGAATCTGTTAAATCATTAACGGCTCGATGTGGAGTCGCTACACTCGAAAAGGTAATATTATTATTACTGACTGTAATATATGGACACTTTAGAATCATTTGTAGATTGTAAAAACCGAGACGTGTCTGCAGAGTGTGATCTGTGTGATCTGTGTGATCTGTGGACAAACCCTAAGCTGAGGCGTGACTCACGTGAGGTCTCACGTGATGCTCATGACTCAGACACACTGCTGTCCCACCTGGACGTGTTTAGTCTACAATCAGCCCTTTGATGTGAGGGGAAAGTACTAGTGAGTGATGGAGAGATAATAATATGGGACATCAATGATAAAGTAGGAGCAAAGGAAGGAAGGAAGGAAGGAGGAGAGGAGGAGAGGAGAGGAGAGGAGGAGAGGAGGAGAGGAGGAGAGGAGTGGAGGAGGAGAGGAGGAGAGGAGAGGAGGAGGAGGAGAGGAGGAGAGGAGGAGAAGAGAGGAGGAGGAGGAGAGGAGGAGGAGAAGAGAGGAGAGGAGGAGGAGGAGGAGAGGAGAGGAGAGGAGGAGAGGAGGGGGGGAGGAGGAGAGGAGTGGAGGAGGAGAGGAGGAGAGGAGAGGGGGAGGAGGAGAGGAGGAGAGGAGAGGGGGAGGAGGAGAGGAGGAGAGGAGAGGAGAGGAGAGGGGGGAGGAGGAGAGGAGGAGAGGAGAGGGGGAGGAGGAGAGGAGAGGAGGAGAGGAGAGGGGGGAGGAGGAGAGGAGGAGAGGAGTGGAGGAGGAGAGGAGAGGAGGAGAGGGGGAGGAGGAGAGGAGAGGAGGAGAGGAGGAGAGGAGTGGAGGAGGAGAGGAGAGGAGAGGAGGGGAGGAGAGGGGGAGGAGGAGAGGAGAGGAGGAGAGGAGAGGGGAAGAGGAGGAGAGGAGTGGAGGAGGAGAGGAGGAGAGGAGAGGGGGAGGAGGAGAGGAGGAGAGGAGAGGGGGAGGAGGAGAGGAGAGGAGGAGAGGAGAGGGGGAGGAGGAGAGGAGGAGAGGAGAGGAGGAGAGGAGAGGGGAAGAGGAGGAGAGGAGTGGAGGAGGAGAGGAGGAGAGGAGAGGGGGAGGAGGAGAGGAGGAGAGGAAGGAAGGAGGAGAGGAGGAGAGGAGCAGCGACGAAGGAAGAACTACAGGTCATCAGATATTCAGCTTTAGTAATAAGCAAAGTTTTAGTTATTTTGTACATTAAAATATCTGACACCTGAACTCTCTCTCTCACACTGGCTGTGTGTGTGTGTGTGTGTGTGTGTGTGTGTGTGTGTGTGTGTGTAAGATTTTCCATTGTATTAAATGTATTAAGAAGGAAGAGAGCTGCAGTTAACGGGGAACTAAAAGTTAGAAGATCTTTAAATTCTTAAAAATAAGGGAAGTTTTAGTTATTTTTGTACTTTGAAGTATCTGTCACCTGATCACACACACACACACACACACACACACACACACACACACACACACACACACAGCCAGTGTGTTGACCCTGTGATTAGTCATGTTGAAGCATCACATGTTTGTTAATCAATGCTGAAATGACAGAATATGAATCAGTGTTTATTCTGCAGTAATGTTTCACACAGACTGCAGTGTTACTCAGTGTTTGAACAGGTGTTTACGCTGCTGATGTGTGTATGTGTGTGTGTGTGTGTGTGTGTGTGTTTTTAAATACTGTGATGTTATATTATGACCACATCAATTATCTGCATTTTTAACTAAAAAACTAATTAAAAAAAGAAGTTAATAACAGGATGAGATGAAATTCACAACTTTTATTCTGTAGATAATTTTTACATAACACACAGAATGTACACACACACACACACACACACACACACACACAAATAAACACAAAACTAGAGAATATGAGGTGTTTGGAGAAAAGAGCACCGCAGTGTTTAAACATGACCTTCAAAATACATTCAGAATAAAACACGGACCAAAAGCTCTTTCAAAAATTTAATAAAAGTGCTCAGACATTAACGTTTGTATATTTATGTGTAACTAAACAATTTTAATAAATATTTTGGCAATATAAAAAAAAATGAGTCTTTAAAAATCTGGCAGTAAAAATTTCATGACAATTAAAACACGGTATCTGTTCCTCTCGTCTTGTCCAGCAAGAGTAATGTAGAACAACAAATATAGATAAATACTGTACAGAAAACAGCTTATGATGACGGACTACTGTACAATCACAGCACTACAGCTTAATAAGACAGGATTACTATCTTACTGTGAAAATATAAATAATAAGAGAATGGGGTGATCGCACCTGCGGCTTTTCAAGACTGAATTTAACATTTTATTCATTTAATGATATAAAACATTAAAGTCATTACAGAACACTAACACTGATTCAGATCCAGTAACACAGGAGAGAACACACAGCTGAGAATGTTTTCTAAGAATTTTAAAACTAATTTGGATTTACTTGTTTAAAAACATTTTTTAAAACATTTTTTTTCCTAAAAGGAGTAAAAGAATTACAATCAAATAAAATCCGTTTGATGGACAGAAGGGTTCTGTGCTGGATTCTCTGTAGATAGTAAAAACGTGTGTGTAGCTTTTGAGTGTCCTATTCTGCATCTTGTATAAATAACTTTATCCCACCGATTATTAAACGGAAATGTTCGTTTTGATCTGATTCAGTCAGCACGACACATCTGTGTCAACATCTGTGTGTCAGGAGTTTACCTAAAGCTCATTTCTTCCTGTTTTTTACATTTTGTCGCTTTTTTAATTGCCATTTCATGGTAGAGGTCTGGTTTGATTTTAAACATAAAACTCCTAAAGTAAGTATGTGTATAAAAATTAACAAAGAAACAGAACGTTCCAAAACTCAGGCTTCTCAGAGAGTCACAGTTTAGCTTTTATAAAAAGAAACCAATAAAAATTCCCAATACTACAACAGGAAGATGTATAAACTCTAAAAAGAAAAAAAATGTAACTATAACTCAAACATTTTCATTTTACAGATAGAATTATTCATGTATCGTCAGTAAGTGCTTTATCAGGATCAGATGGTGAGTAGATCTGCAGGTTTACCCCAAAATTGCTGAGCATGAGGCAGGAGAACCCAGTTCCTCTCAACGGAATGTGACTTAATTATCTTTATATTAACGTTAAAAACATTAACGTCCAAATCGATCAGGGTCCAAAACACTCCAGTTTGAGAGACCGACATGCACTACTGATCAGGGTGTAGACGTCTTCTCATGGCTTTGGACGTTTGATGAAAAAACCTCCTCTGGTTCTTTTCTTGACATCACCAGCCCGTGTTAATGTGATCTGAGTTTATTGAAAAAAACAACACATCTATCGTTCTTATCTAATTAGAAGATCTTCTTTTAACAGAGGTTCTATAGAATTCTTAGCTTTATCTCTTAAAGAATTATCCGTTCGAGTCTGATGGTTGGACGCTGCTCCTGACTCTACGCAGGTCTCTGGTGGATTTCGGGAGGTTCTCTTCATATAACATTGATGAAGAATAATTACTGAAATGATCACGGCTAGTAACGCAACTCCGACAATGGAAACTCCAATGATTACTGCTCGCTGCTCTGTCTGGTCAAATCCTCCATTTTCTGTAAAACAAACAAAGAAAATAATCAGACACAATTTCACCAGCCACATTTTAACATCTTTATTCTATTTAAGATCTGAACTCTTAGAGCTAAAGTTGGAGCTGATGTCTTCTTTTGTGATATGTAAGAACAGTAATGTGGTGAATTACAGTGGTGTAGGAGTTAATAACACTCTCAGGGACGTGTGGTCTGGATGAACCCACCTGAGAAGAAGTCGATGTTCCTCCTCATCTCCTGGCCCAGATCTGGGTTCTTGATAATGAAGGTGATGGAGGAGTTGACGGTGCCGCTCAGGTTCAGCTTACTGTTCACGCTGTACAGGTGTGTGTGTTGGTCCTGCATCAGCTGCGTGTGTGTGTTGTTGGTGACATCGTTCTCGTTTCCCATCAGCCACTGCAGCAATGGGGAGGGGTAGCCGCCCTCTGAGGTCACCAGCACCTCCAGGTGGCCGTCGTTCAGCACAGAGATGTGCAGACGAGGCTCGGGGTAGAACGCTAAAGGAGGGGTGGAGAAGAGTGCTGAGTGTGCAGTTACCATAGTAACCTTCTTTACACCACTTTATCATACGGTTTGCATGTTTACCTGCTACTTTGAGGCCGAAACTCTTCCTCTGGCTGCCCAGCTTAGTGCTGATGGAGCAGGTGTACTCCCCCGCGTCCTCCAGAGTGGTACGGTCCAGCCTGAGCGATGCGTTCCCGTTCTTCATCTCCTGCTGGAACAGGCTGGTGCGCCCGGCGTATCTCGGGCTCTGGTACTCCGGCTGGTCTCTGCCATGGAAGAAACTGTGAACCACCTCTAGGTTTCGCTGCCATGTGATCACACTGCTGTCTGCTTCCCACGCGCCGCTCACCGGGAAGGTGCAGGACAGAAGCACAGACTCGCCGTACACACCCATCTGTACACGAGTGGGTACCGAGATCTCAAACTCACCTACAGACACACACACAAAAAAAGTTTAGTTTAGTACAGTCATGATTTAAACGTCGTAAGATTCTATAACAAGTGTAAAGGAGTGGATGAACTGGATAAAGTTGGTTTCTGCTGGTTTTTACAAATTAGAATTTTAGTCGCGCCAAGTATGTTGACACACGCCAGGAATTAAATGATTCCGGCTCTCAAAGTACAGACCAGCATTAAACACTGTAGATTTGTTACAGACACGTTACTATACACAGTATTTACACAACATGCAATAACTGTACAGAATGAGACGGTATACTGTACTGTAAATCAATACATTCAAAAGTAACTGTGGATCTTAAACAGAGATGATTCAGACTATGGAGAAGAGTGCTTTCAGCGATGAACCAACTGGAAATGGGAGGACATAACTTATAGATTTAACTCTCATGTCCCGCTTTAGCTCTGTGTGAATATTTTCATCCGTTTCTAAAATGACACATTAATGATGTGTGTACAGTAAGATGGACTGATCAGTTCAGCCTGGTCTGGGTTAATGGGCTCATGTTTCAGAACATTTGGGGTAATTTTTTCACACATCTACACTTACATGTTCATGTTTACATTCCGGACCATGGCACAAAGACACTTTAATGAGGCGCCTTCATAAGTCACTTTTACACACATTTGCACACCCTCCTTCTTCGCCAAATTTCAATAATTTTTTTTTATTTTTTATGTACAGTATATTTCTATTTTAATTTCTATTTTTATCCTGGTTAAATTTAATTTTCTATCGTATTGCTTTTATTCATATTTATTTCTTATTATAAGTTTTAATTCTCTCTTTAAGGTCACTGGTGGTCGTATAAACATTTCACTGCATATCGTACTGTGTAGGACTGTGTGTGTGACAAATAACATTTGAATTTGATTTGAATTTTGTAAAAAAAAAAATGTGTAAGCTTTATCTGAGTAATGTAGTGTGTGTGTGTGTGTAGTTATATTTTCTATCTGAGTAATGTAGTGTGTGTGTGTGTGTAGTTATATTTTCTATCTGAGTAATGTAGTGTGTGTGTGTGTGTGTGTGTGTGTAGTTATATTTTCTATCTGAGTAATGTAGTGTGTGTGTGTGTGTGAGAATTAAAACAACGCGGACACGGACTTTACATGTCACGTGGGGGTCACGCGGACTGACGGTTTCGATAGTGAGTCATGATGACTCACCCGGCACGTGCATTACCTCACGTGTAACTCCGCAAGTGTGTGTGTGTGTGTGTGTTGGGTCGCACGTGTACCATGGAACTTTCAGTCATTTCTCCAGTAAACACACTGACCGGAACCACCGAACTCTACAGTGTCTCGGAGCTCTGCGTGTTCTCGCGGGAATAAACGTGATTTGAGAGTCGCCGCTGGGGGCGCTGTGTCCATTCATTCATTCATTCGGTTACATTACAGTCAAGTTGACAAAACAGTCTAGTTTGTGAGCAGCGCTTCTTCACACACACACACACACACACACACACACACACACAGAGTGAAACTACACAACAAGCCTGCATTTACTTTGTACACTAGTGTTTAATAAACACGCTGCTGATATCGTTTATTCTGACATGACGATCATCTGTCTGGTGTCTTTAATCCGGTTCCACTGATCATCACTGAGACTCGGAGCTGAAGTCAGTAGTGATGATCAGTGTTGGTGTGTCAGCTGGAGTGTTTCAGTAGAATCTACAGCGCTGTAATAAAATCAGACTTACTGTAACAGGAGACTCCATCCAGCACAAGAAGAAGAGGAAGAAGAAGAAGAGAGAGAGATGAAGGCAGTCCGGAAATAATCCCAGATTTAACTCTCATGTCCCGCTTCAGATCTGTGTGTGTAGAGTAACTGACACACTGACACACTCACACACTCACACACTCCAGTGTACTGCTCACTCTCACAGCTCAGGCGATACATAACAGAAAGTCATAGAGGCTCCGCCCCGCCCCGCCCCTCTTACGTAGTTGGTTGCTCCTATTATCTAGAACACACTAGACACTACGTCACTCTTAGAGAGGTGTGTGTGTGTGTGGGTGTGTGTCAGCGTCTCGTGATCTCCGTAGCAACACACTACACGGTTAATAGATTTACATAAAGTAAAGCAGGATTTAAGTGAAAGTTAAAGCTTCTAATATTTACAGTGGAACTGCTTAATAGGAATATCACTAATGGAATGACATATAAAGGGGCGTGGTCACTATTAACTTTAATTGATTCAGTGTGTTTCAAAATATTTGGGTTAATTTTATGAAAAAATGTTTTTATGTTTTAACAGTTAGCCAGGGCTCTGAAAAGAAAAACATATTGGATTTAATTTACTTTAAATATATTATATAATAATGGGCGGCAGGGCAGTGTAGTGGTTAACACTGTCACCTCGCACCTCCAGGGTCCGGGTTCGATTCCCGTCTCTGTGTGCATGGAGTTTGCGTGTTCTCCCTGTACTTGCTGGGTTTCCTCTGGGTACTCCGGTTTCCTCCCACAGTCCAAAGACCTGCAGATTAGGCTAACTGATGTTCTTTAATTGCCCCTTGTGTGTTTGTGTGTGAGTGTGTGTGTGCGTGTGTGTGAGTGTGTGTGTGCCCTGCGATGGATTGGCACCCTGTCTAGGGTGTCCCCCGCCTTGTCTCCTGGGAGATGCTCCAGGCCCCCTGTGACCCTGAATACAGGATAAAGCGGTACAGACGATGAGTCAGTTTATGAGTGATATGATAGTAAACAAAGTGATGATTAAAGAAATGTTTCATGTGTTGGGGAATTTCTTTTACTTACAGTAAGGAAGATTAAAAACTGTCCCAGTGTCTCTGACTTCACCCCAATACTCTGTGTGTGTGTGTGTGTGTGTGTGTGTGAGAGAGAGAGAGTAAAAGGTAGTACAGAGAAAACTTATAGAACTATACTGTATATATTATTACATTGTTACAGATGTAAATTAGTGAATTTGTGTTATTTAGATCTTCCTTTTGTTTGTTGTTCAGACCTTCTTAAAAAAAAAGGATTATGCTTCCTCACCTGATCCTGTTTTTGCTTTATCTGAAAATGATAAAGCAGACAAGAAGTTCAAGAAACAGGACATAACAAAATCATGAAAGACAGCATTAGAATTCTTTTAAAAAGAAATGTAAAGAAAGACAGGAAAATCAGATTTGAAAAGTCACAAAGACGAGGGAGAGATCGTCATTTAGGTGTTTCTATAAAGATGAAACGTTTAATTCTGGATAAATGTGATCAGTGCGATCAATGTGCACAGGTCAGGGAAACACTGGGGGAACTGAGTTTCCCCAGAACAACTATGCTGGTAATTACATTAATCAATTTAAAAGTAACTATTTCCTGTGATTGCTGGTGTGTGTGTGTGTGTGTGTGTGTAAGTGCCGGGGGTTACTTTGTACAGCACACACTGATGCCACACACGAGAGTGAATACTTTATCTTCAGCTTTCCACAATTTCTCCTCTGCTTAAGAAACTCCTCATCCTTTTAAAAGGCTCTCTCCTCACTACTCAATTACTAATCATCACTAACAGCTTTTCACTTTTGGGTCTTTTTTAAGGCATATAATGCTTTATGAATAAGTTTTATCTTTACTAAAACTTATCTTTGATTTTAAAGAAAAATTCTTGGGAAACACCCACAATTCTAGGCATTTTCTTAGAATTTCTTCACTTCTACCAGGTATTTTAATGAATACAGCCCCTGATGTGTGTGTGGTTTGTGTTTTAAATGCAGAGTGAATGGAGGAAACCCTGCAGTCAGGTGATATGTGATGTGTTAAGCCTGTTAAAATGAGGAAGTGAATTCCCTGATACCTGAGAGAGAAACTGGTCCGATTCTATTGATGCTGTAGTGATGAAACCTGTGTGACCAGGTTCAGAGATACAATCTCACCACACCTAATAAAAAAGCATTACAATCATTACATCATTGAATTTTTTAAACAATGTAGTGGACCTTAGTATCGATAATTATAATAAATCACCATTATAGATGTAAAGTTGGTCCTGGAGATAATATAAAACATCCAGCAGATCTCTCTGGAATATTCCAAGCAATACACATGAGGGATCTGTGATCAGTGTCTGCTTGTCTGTAGTCAGGATGGGTAGTTATTTTATCATTTAAATTTCCCCATAAGGAACGATGGAAACTCCAATGATTGGTTTCACAACCCCAAAATATTCATATAAAAATAATTAATAAGAAAATATTAAGTAAAAATAAACAAATTTACCTGCACGTTACCTCTCAAAAGAATCCCAACAGAGCAGTGCACATACACATGGATGTTGACTATACATGAGGTACAGTATGGGAGGTGATTACCCACAATCCCTCACGAGAGGATGAGAGAAGAACCATTGGCTCAGTTGTGATCATGTGACGCTTGGCAGACAAAGCACATGTTTACTACTCGTATATCAAGACCTCGCTCGTTTATTAAGTTAAAATTTATTATTGCAAAACACTCGCAGACCAACTTACTCACAATCCATTTTCCACTGTACTTTTAAACATACAGGTAATTGTATTTAAAAGCATTTCTGTACCTGTGGGCATCAGCGATTGTCTATTTTCAGTAATAACTGATCCATTATGTCCTTGTACAGTGGGATCTTGCTGGTTTCTTTATTTTGATGTGAGCTTCGGCTGATTGTCTGTAAATTGTATAACTCATGCTATATATACTTGTAACTTTTACTTGAGTAGATTTGTAAAGAAGAAACGCTCCTCTCACTCCGCTACATTCGGCTACACTCGACTCGTTACTTTTATAACCGTTTGTTCTACACATGCAGCCGGTGGATCTACAGCATGACTGTTCCACCAATCAGGCGCAGCAACAATAATCACATGACTCTGTTTGACTGCTGGACAGTTTATGGTAAAGTGAGACTCTTGTACACGTTCTAATGTTATTTTCTATCTGCTGAGCCATTTGGACGCCGACTGAATATATAATTTATCTTACACTAGAAATAGTTCACACTGTTCAAACACACATATGATACCTACAGTAGGGATTTGTTTCAAAAGCTTTATGCTGTAAAAAAAGTGAGATCAGGAAATTTGTGTCCTCAATTTACTATTTTGTAAATATATTTATTTTTATTAATTTATTTTTTTTCATTTATTTTATTATTTAGAAATATCAGAATTTGTACATTATTTTATCATTTATCTGGCTGCTTACATAATTTCTAAAAAAAAAAAAAAATCAGACATTGCGATGAAACAGTCAGTCAGGACTTATGTAGTCTTTTCACCAAATACCTTTTTACTCTTACTTGAGTACAATTTTTGGCTACTCTACCCACCTGTGTGTGACTGTGACCATACTGTACATAACTGTTATCTCTTCTCTTCTCTTCTCTTCTCTTCTCTTCTCCTTCCTTCAGCACCATCACCCTCAGCTTGCTCATCAGGGACGATCTGATCATTTTGACTCATAAATATTTTATTTTATTTCATACAAATTTCTATTGGCAATTTTCGTTTGATTCTGTGAAGCTGCTTTGTGACACTGACTATGGTTAAACCATTATACAAATAACATTGGATTGAATTTCTCTCCTTATCATACTGTGTATGGTCGTGTAAGTGACAAATAAAAATTGAAATGTAGATTTTCTCTGTGTGGGGAGAGACACACACACACACACACACACACACACACACACACACACACACACACACACACACCTGTAGACACACCTGCACCTTTACATGGTTTCACTTTAGAGGACACACAGATGAGTTCAGAGCTACCGTGAGTAAGTTTATTTATTTTCTTCATTTTCTGACTTCTAACTTCAGCTTTGTGTGACATTATACACACAGATTTTTCAGAGCTAAAGTTTTAGTATTGTGTAACTTTATACACACAGATTTATATCTAATGTCACTGTGTAGACTGAGCAGCTAAATGGAGACAGAGTGAAATGTCTTTGATCATATCACAGTGTGGACTATAGAGACAGAGTTATTACTAAACTATTAGTTATTACTAAATCAGAGGGACAGCCCATGTTAGATGTTTTGGAGATAAAGTCAGAGAGGCCAGATTGAGGTGGTTTGGACATGTTCAGAGGAGAGATGGTGAATATATCGGTAGAAGGATGCTGAGGTTGGAACTGCCAGGCAGGAGGTCTAGAGGAAGACCAAAGAGGAGATTTATGGATGCAGTGAGAGAGGACATGAAGGTAGTTGGTGTGAGAGAAGAGGATGCAGAGGATAGGGTTAGATGGAGGCAGATGATTCACTGTGGCGACCCCTGAAAGGGAACAGCCCAAAGACAAAGAAGTTATTACTAAACAATTATATACATCTGTGCTTTAAATGTGACATCTTTTAAATCTGAAATAAATTTATAATTAAACATTGTAAATGGAATGAAAAGTTTATTAATGTGTATGAAATCATTTAACACTTTATGAGCAGTAACCAGTTTTAAATTCTTTTTGCAGTGTGTTTGTTTTGGTTATAAATTCCATAAAGTCAGTAAGGTTTCATCTTTATTTTGTAATAACATTTGTCTAAAATAAAACAGTTGGCAGGGAAACCCCTCCGCTGCTTTTTATAGAACCAAAATATTCTCTGTTGGGATTCCCTGGCAACAGTTTCCATGGGCGTGTCCTAAACAGTGCGCTTGTAGTTGTGACAATCTCTAGTTTACAGTGAAACCAGGAAGTAGTTACACAGGTCACGTGTGTTAACAGCACGGAGCAAGGACTGAAGCGAGCTCATGATCTGGTACGATTTAACACGAAGGAATATTATTTGTGGAACTAAAATATGATTTTTAATGTTAAACACTCTACTGTAGTAGTGACAGGGTGACGAGTCTACAGGATGAGCACACTCGTGACTTTTTCTTTACAAGTAAACACTGTAAACTCTGACGTGAGTCAGCTATTCATAAACACACACTCATCATGATATTTAAAGAAACACTGTTATCTCATCTACAACAAACAAAGTTTTAATGATATTTAATAATAAAATATAATAATTAAAATAAATATTAATAACATTATTTTACATTACAGTTACAAATTTCAAGATTAAATATAGTATAAAATAAAATAAAAAGAGTCAATTACTCAGTAATATTTAGAAGTCAAATAACTAATATGAGTAATAAAATAAATAAATAAGTAAACAAATGAAGTTATACAAAATCTAAAAGTTGATAGAGTAATTAAAATATTATGCTTTAATGATCCCACACCTGTTGTTTTAAGATTAAGGCCAGTCGAGGCGGATCGTAATGATCTTCTCATGACTTGGGACTGAAGGGGCAGGCATAGGCGCAGAGGGGATTAACGTAAAGAGTCTGCTTATTACACAACACGAAAATAACAACATTAACACACAATGAACTTAAACAAACACTCGTGCTCTTAGCTTAACACGAGCTGTAGAGCTTAACCAAACTAACTTGGAGCTGAACTAAATTTACATTTAGGCATTTGGCAGACCCTCTTATCCAGAGTGACTTACTTTTTTTTTTTATCTTATTACACATCTGAGCAGTTGAGTGTTAAGGGCCGCGCTCAAGGGCCCAACAGGGGCAACGTGGTGGTTGTGGGGTCTGAACCTGGGATCTTCCGAACCGTAATCCAATGCCTTAACCACTGAGCTACCCCTGGCCCCAAAGGCCCCTAAATTAAGATGAGACAAACTAGGGACAAGGCAGACGAGGGACGAAACAGGCTAATGATGAGACATACTAGGAACGAGACTAATGACTGATCGAGTTAGTAGTTATGCACACACACACACACACACACACACACACACACACACACACACACACACAGTATATTCATAGTGTGTATGACTGTAATATTAATCTCAGTACTGTATATGTCATTTTCTTTTGTATTCTTTGAATTGTATCCCTTTGTAATGCAGTATTTATAGAAATAAATACCTCCTGCGATGACATCATAAGACTATTTCCTTCTCTCAGTCGTTTATATATTTATATTTAGAATTTGGATGACCCAGTGCCGCTCCCTGTTTTCTCTTACACATTGGACGTGTTCCAGCTCCCAGCATGCCGTGTGATCTAGTGACGTGTCGGTCGTGACTGAGACTCTGTGTGTCAATAGGAACCTGATGAGAATTGATTTTCTGTTTTCCTTTTTTGCCATTGTTAAAACTGTTTAACATAGCTGTTGTGTGCATAATAATTTGATTACCCTCTTCTGTTTTGATTGTAATTTATTGTGATTTGTTACATTTTCTTTGATTTGATCTGAACATTACAGTAACTGATTTGGTGAATTGTAATAGAAAGTGTACAGTAATGATTTTATACCAACCACAATGCGAATACTGTAATGGTATTCTGGAATTCCTAAGGTTTAGTATAATTGAAGAATATAGAAAAATGCACTGTTTGTATCTGATCAGTATGGATAATGATAACAGATACAGTACGGTGGTTAGGGAAGTGAAATTAAAAACAGTATCTGATGGAAAATTATAAACTATCGTGTAGCAGCAGGTCATGTCTAAAAAACACCTCGGTGGAAATTACTGGAGTTTACATGCTGTTGTGTTAATTAAAAAAATCTGCTCCAAATCTCTCTCTCTCTCTCTCTCTCTCTCTCTTTCTCTCTCTCTGTCTCTCTCTCTCTCTCTCTCTCTCTCTCTCTCACTCTGTCTCTCTCTCTCTCTCTCTCTCTCTCTCTCTCTCTCTCTCTCTCTCTCTCTCTCTCTCTCTCTCTCTCTCTCTCTCTCTCTTTCCCCTAGATAAAAACCAGTAATGAAAGACTCTGTATTATACGGGGGAAATCCTGAACACTTCCAAGTTCTGTGATCGTGCTTCACTGGGATTTTGCTTTATCACTGACTCACAGTTTATTTACATGTTGAAGGGGGAAAGTTTTAATCCAACTGATCATTGAATACATTTATATTTTTAAACACAGTGCTCACAAATTGATTAGAATTATTGAGTGTAGTGTGATTATATATTAAATTAGTTCAATATAATTTTACAGTATTTATGTATCGCTTTGAACAATGTCATTGTTACACAACAGCTTCAAACTAATAAAATAATAATAATAATAAATGGTCTGAAAAAATATGTATAAATCATATTAATAAAGGATTCTGTTGGATTTGTAATAAATAATAATGGATATAATTTTTATGATAATTTTATTTACACACAGAGAGTGTATCCATACGGTGTGTATGACTGTAATATTAATCACAGAATGTCATTTTCTTCTGCAATTCTTCTGAATCATCTCTTTGTAATGGATTTGTAATAAATGATGATGGATATCATTTCAGTGTGTCACTCTGTTCTAAGATTTATTTTAATAATTTTACAGAATCATTTGGTTTCAATAAAAACTTGATCAAATACTAAGTAATGTTCAGTCATTTACAGTCACTGAGATAAAAACTAAAACAAAAAAATTTGTCTATATTTGTGTTTAATTATTAAGAAAATTTACACCATGAATTCTACAAATATGTAATCAGAGAATTTTATTTAGCTGTTAGTTTTCTAAATAAATGAATAAAATAAAATATTTTATGTGGTCCAAAATCTAAATAAAACAATACAAAATTTTTATGAAAAAAAAATAGTTTTCATTTAAAATTTTTATTTAAAAAAAGGACACTCAGAGGATTAGATTTTTTTTTTAAAGCAAAAATTTGAATGTTTATTATTGTTAATTATAGAATAACATGAAGAGTTTATGAAATAAAGTTGAATTATATTTAGAATTTTTCTTTTCAAAGATTGAAATTCACATTTAATCTTCAGCACAATGTTGGTGATGTGACCGCGTGCAGAGAGAGAGAGAGAGAGAGAGAGTCAGGGTTTGTTTCTGGTCCTGAGTGAGTTTATTAGTGATGGGAAGTTTGGATCATCTTAGTGACTCGGTTCTTTGAATCTCGTTCATCAAAACAAACAAATTTATTTTTTTGAGTCCCGTTAAAGACTCGTTTAAAAAGACCCCAGTCGTTTATGAATGACCCATCACTAGAGTTTATTCAGTTGTGTGACTGAATGCTAATATTACACGAGTATGCTAGCGATGCTGGGGTTTAAGAGCGCGCCAGTCCACGCATGCACACTGTAATTAGCACAATAATTAGAATGAGATTAACATTATCAATTTTATTTTACTTTTAAATGATTCATTTACTTGTCAATAACTGGCCAGTCTGATAAGTACACTGTAAAAAATGTCAGTAAATTTAACGGTAAAATACTGTATAAATGCTACAGAATAAAACCGTATTTCACAAAACATGCGATAACCGTAAAATTTACAGTTAAAAACCGTAATTAGTTTAACAGAGTAATACCTTACATTTAACAGTTAAAAACATATGAAAATACGGTTAATTGCAACAATATACTGTATTATCCCTTACAGAAAATACATGAATTTTACATGTTTTTACATGTGCAAAAATGTGTTTTTGGGACATTTTTTGTGTGAAACCCATGGGATCACATGTAAAAACCATGAGATAAACATGATGTTACTATTTTTGTTAAAAATTAAACCTGCTTGTGTTGATTTCATTCAATGCTCTCTAAAAAAACATCCTGGAGAAAAGCGTTTCAACATATTTTTGCCTCGAATTTCTGTAATCTGTACAAATTAGAAAAGAATTTAGTTGAAGAATACTTAGTTGTTATCATAAAATATTGTATTGTAAAGTTTTAAAGAACAGTAAACACAAAAACAATTACAAGGCAGGTTGTGAACTTTACATAATATAATTACTTTCATATACTCAAAATAATCGTATTTGTTGACGTAAAGTGTTTTTTTTTTTCGATTTAGGGTAAAGTAATTTTGTAATTACGGTCAACTTGACCGTACAAATTCCTAATACGTTGTCTAATCACAAACCATTCATGTTAAGTCAACATTTCAAACAGTACAGCAGGGGGCAGTAGCGAGACCCCAGCTGTCATGAACCGCTAATGAAACAGAAGAGCGAGACAATTCAAACTACACCTGCGCTGGAGTTAATTGACTCTCCGCCCGCGCGCGCGTTACCCACTGCAGTTCTGTCCGTTTTAACAGAGGAGATCAACACACGAAAAGGTAAGATATTAGATTTTTTTTTTCGCCAGTACATATTTTTATATATATATATATATATATATATATATATATATAGTATTTAACTTTGACCTGCTTCTGTAGTTTTAGAGAGTGCTAGTGTTTTAGACTGAAGTAAGCTAACGGATTTAGCCACGTGTCACAGACGAGGCTGAAGTTAGGCTCCTTATTCGCCTCGTTACTCACGGGAGTGTTCACGTTGGCGAACGCTGCGCAGTTTATCAATAAAACGTTATTTTAGCAGGTACCCAACTATATAGTAAAAGTGAAATTGTCCAAGCCCAGATTGATTTTACACTTTAAAAAGAGTGGAAATATTTGACTATTTAATTGTATTATTAAATCGACTTTTGAATTAAATATTCGTTTTATTTAATTTTTTCATTTTTTTTTAAATGGTAGTGATTTTAATGTCAAACTTTAGAACAGAATTTTCCAGTGTATCAAGCGCTCTGACTGATTAATGGATATGTATTAATTATTCAGCAATCACTATATTTTTAATATTTGCCTATCTCTTACTTGCTATATA
This sequence comes from Clarias gariepinus, assembly GCF_024256425.1. NCBI lineage: Eukaryota > Metazoa > Chordata > Actinopteri > Siluriformes > Clariidae > Clarias > Clarias gariepinus. Next base: position 37,689,407 of record NC_071107.1, read on the forward strand.
CACTCGCTTAATTATAAGTAGGAGAGTATGCTACTATTCAAACTGAAAAATTTTAATTATTTTATACAGCACATTAATGATTGTAAAAATGTTGCACATAGCAATGATAACTAATAATAACATTCATTAAAAAATTACCCAAACAGGTATTAACAATACAGAGATGCACATCCAAAATGCAATGACAAACTATATGGGATTATCCTAAAAATTTTTTACAGTAAACTAATTTAATTTTCATTGTATCTCTTACATTTTCCAAAAACACCAGCATGTCCTTCATTTTGGAGAAGACAAATGAAAAATTCACTAGAATATCTTCTTTTTCATCTTCTCCAACATTTTCTAGTGTCAAATTCACACAGGGCCGTCTCTGCTTCATCCTTGTTCATGTACAAGAGGTGAAGCAACATTTCCACCAGAAAAGCTGTTTATTTTCATTGCGCCACCTCTCAGCTTCCAAAATGCACTGATATACCAGGTAACTCTAAAATCTGAAAATATATTAATCTCAATACATATACAGTGATTAACACAGTGATTAGTTTACTGCTGATGTTGATGGCAAAAAAGAGAATAAAATAGCCTGTATTTTAGTTTGTTACAAAAACCTTAAACACTGTTCAGTCTATGGCACAGACTAATCACTGTGTTAATCACTGTATATGTATTGAGATCTCTTGTACATGAACAAGGATGAAGCAGAGACGGCCCTGTGTAAATTTGACACTAGAAAATGTTGAAGATGAAAAAGAAGATAATCTAGTGAATTTTTCATTTGTCTTCTCCAAAATGGACATGCTGGTGTTTTTGGAAAATGTAAGAGATACAATGAAAATTAAATTAGTTTACTGTAAAAAAAAATGTAGGATAATCCCATATAGTTTGTCATTGCATTTAGGATGTGCATTTCTGTATTGTTAATACCTGTTTGGGTAATTTTTTTAATGAATGTTATTATTAGTTATCATTGCTATGTGCAACATTTTTACAATCATTAATGTGCTGTATAAAATAATTAAAATTTATCAGTTTGAATAGTAGCATACACTCCTACTTATAATTAAGCGAGTGTATATAGCAAGTATGGGATAGGCAAATAGTAAAAATATAGTGAATGCTGAATAATTAATACATATCCATCAATCAGTCAGAGCGCTTGATACACTGGAAAATTCTGTTCTAAAGTTTAATTGACATTAAAATCACTACCATTAAAAAAAAAAAAAACAATGAATAAAATTAAATAAAACGAATATTTAATTTAAAAGTTGATTTTAATAATACAATTAAATAGTCAAATATTTCCATCCTTTTTAAAGTGTAAAATCAATCAGGGCCAGGACAATTTCACCTTTACTATATAGTTGGGTACCTGCTAGATGTTGTATAGTTCATATTTGCCTGGCCCAGAGAGATTTAAGCTACTAAAATGGTCCTGGAAATCTGGCTTCTTATTTACACCATTGTGCATAATAGAATGACATTTCCATTTAATTTTTAAAGTGTAAAATCAATCTGGGCCAGGACAATTTCACTTTTACTATATAGTTGGGTACCTGCTAGATGTTGTATAGTTCATATTTGCCTGGCCCAGAGAGATTTAAGCTACTAAAATGGTCCTGGAAATCTGGCTTCTTATTTACACCATTGTGCATAATAGAATGACATATTTCCATTTAATTTTTAAAGTGTAAAATCAATCTGGGCTTGGACAATTTCACTTTTACTATATAGTTGGGTACCTGCTAAAATAACATTTTATTGATTAAACTGCGCAGCTTTCGCCAACGTGAACACTCCCGTTAGTAACGAGGCGAATAAGGAGCTAACTTCAGCCGCAGAGTGAGACGCTGCACAATAAGAAGCCAAACGAATCGGAAGCTGCGAATAAGGAGCTAACTTCAGCCTCGTGTGTCACAGGTCCACTGCATATATTTCCATTATTTGGCAAAAAGTATATAATTATATATAGTAATAATTGTTATCTTAACTTATATCTGTGGTTTGAACAAAACATTGTAATAAGATGCTTGATAAAAGGGCTGGTGGTATAATTACCAAATTTTAAGATACCATGAATTAAACATTGGCCTGTTTTTACATGTTTTTTTTTTTTTACAAATGCAAAAATAATGGTGTACAATATGAAAATGGTCTTGCAATAAAGTATATTTTTGTGTATAGTGAGCAAATTTTTATACTTGATGTTAACCTAATTAAAATATTAATGTCTTTATAATTTTTTTTTTCTTTGCAGTTTTTCTGGTCCTTAATAAAAGGTGTGCTTTACTCGCAACAGGTAAGATCTACGTCTACTAATGGAAATCCTGTTTCTCACATGACATTTCATTTGTTAGTTCTGAGTAGCTTGTTACTTTTTTTAGTTTTATTTACGACATTAGACATGTGCCTAATTTTATAGTGAAATGTAACTCACTCAATAGGATTGTATTAAGTATATTGAGTTTTTTTTTTTTTTTTTTTCTCTGCAACTGTTGAGAAGAGGGAGTGCCTCATCAAGGCACTTTGTGTCTACTTAAATGAAGAACCGGACAGTCTCTTCAAAGAATATCTGGTAGGTAATGCTAATGATTACTGCAGAAGTAATGGTATCATTGGGCTCTTCAGAATATCACAATATCCATTTAGTCTTCTTAAATTATAAGTTAAAGCTGCTATTAGATGGCATCAGATCACAGGTGTACTTGAGAAAAGAATGTGAGAAATCAGTGTGGACCAAATGTTAGTGATTTAAAGACTAGAAAAACAACTACCGGGGGAAAAATGCAATGCAAACAGGCTCTTTGGATATCTGTATTAGTCTAGTGATTTCATTTTTGCTTTTTTGTGTATCAATAGGATACAGATGGCTGTGCTGCAGAGAGGATCTTGAACATGTTGTATTTGGCATCTACAGCATCAATGTTGGATGTGATGCCACTACCTCTCCAGCTGATGTTGGAATTGTTATTGAGGGTGTTGAAGTGCTTCATGACTTGGGAGACATCGCTACTACATGTACGGTCTTAATGTCTCCAGTTATCCTCAGGAACTGAAAATATTCTGAGGTACTGCAGAAGATCTTCCTTCAGCTGGATGCTACCAGACTTTCACCAAAAGTACAGATGCTTAAAAACAAACTTCAAGAATAAACCAACATCAAGCACCTGAGTGTAAGATTCATACAGTAAGAACCTTTTTTGTTTTCAATTTTTTTGTGGGTGACATGATTTTTTTCTTATGTAAAACATGTCCAGAATACTGTTTTAATGTTTTGTTTTTTTTTTTTTTTTGTCAAACACACCACACATTTTTTTCCCCCTCTTTAAATGTGTTAAAGTTGGGGGAAAAACGTTAAAATATGTTGCATTTTGTGTGCAGTACAGTATGTCTTTTGTATTCTTGGACCATAATATTCTCAATTTCTCAATCGCACGTTGTGAACATATTTGCATGGCTTGTCATGTCACATGCCCGCTGCAGACATCTCGAAAAGGTTTAGGATAGGAGATGATCGCCTTTACAACACTGTAAAAAAAATCCCGTAGTTTTTACGGAAAAAAACTGGCAGCTGGGGTTACCAGAACAATTCCGTAAAATATACAGCAAAACAGTAATTGCTTTTACTGCATAACATGTACATTTTACAGTTTAAACCAGCATATAACACACTAGACTTCTGTTATATTTACTGGTTTAAACTGTAAAAAATACATGTTATGCAGTAAAAGCAATTACTGTTTTGCTGTATATTTTACGGAATTGTTCTGGTAACCCCAGCTGCCAGTTTTTTTCCGTAAAAACTACGGGATTTTTTTTACAGTGTAGCCTGGTTCAGGCTGTTTCAGTTGTGGGTGAAGCAGAATGTTAATTCGCTCCTCTTTAGCTCAGTTACATGATTCTTCTTCTTTTGCTGTTATTTGGCAGTTACAGGCAATGTTAAGGTGCATTACTGCCACCTACTGAAGTGGAGTGGATCCTGATCCTGTTTACACAGGTTGTCCGCTACAAGTTCCGTTCAGGGAGCATGTTCATAAGTTGGATTTGTTCTTAATTCTGACAAAGTGAGTCTTACATGCCTTTGACACGAATATAAAATATAAAGCATATCAATACTCTAACTCCTTTTAAACACTGCCATCATGTGGCCAAAAACTGTAACTGTGTCTAAAAAAATAAATCTTGCAACATAATGTTGTCTCGGCACCTTCAAATCATAAGGGGAATCCCGGCGCTATTTTGTCATTGATCGAATTTCGTTTTAAGAAATAATGAAAACTTCAATGATTTGTTCCACAACCCCAAAATATTCATCTAAAAATAATTTATACAAAATATAAAGTAGAAGTAAAACTAATTTTGTGTGTGTAATTAACCTGCATTTATACCTTTGAAAAGAATTGGACTGTGTGTGAAGGAGAGGAGGGGTGGGGGGGTTATTGTGTAGGATGACTTTGACACACACACACACAATTTAAGCTACTTACATGCCAAGGTTTTACTAGCATGTGTAATGTAACAGTGTTGTCTCTGCGCCTTTAAATCGCGAAGGGAATCCCTGGTGCCATTTTGTCTCGGAGCAGTTTTTCCACTGTATTGGACTTTGAACTCTGTTTTGTCGAGGATTTTCTGAATAAGGTTTATTCACAATCAGGTCAGCTTTACAGGACAGACATTTTCTATCACCGTACTGCCGGACTCAATCATTGAAACCACTAAGGCCAACAATATGCCCATGAATTCTCCCAAAAGCAACAGTAGATTTAACACTGTACCAGAGGTCAAAGTAGAAACCATGGCAAGAGTGTGAAGTACTGTCACTCAGGAAGCAGACCAAACCAAACTAATTGAGAATGTCACGGGGCAACCGGAGACAACAACAGACGACTTAGCAGTTAGCCCGTAAAGCGTGGATGGTAAACCCAGACGCGGAAGCAGCGCAAAAAGGCAGGATAACCACACAAATTATTATCAGAACTCTAGTCACATGGATGCCCCGTGTGTCTCTCTGGGATGCGTCTGGTGTCTGGGAATGATTCTCTCCACCTAGAAAATGGTTCTGGCCTTGACTGGTGCTGGCAACTGTTTCTCTGGGGACTTGACAGTTCGATAGTTCATGACTGGAACTTCTTACAAGTCTACCTGGGTCTTCAATAACTACCTGGACTCCATATTAACATCAATTAACATCAGCTATTATAGCTGAACTGCCTCCCACCCTACACACTGTATAAATGCAGATCATTTACTCTTTCTGTTTCACCCAAATGAGGATGGGTTCCCTGTTGAGTCTGGTTCCTCTCAAGGTTTCTTCCTATTACCATCTCAGGGAGTTTTTCCTTGCCACTGTCGCCCTCGGCTTGCTCACCAGGGACAAACTGACCATTTTGATTCATACAAATTCACATTTCATACAAACTTAAATAATTCTTTTGACTATGTAAAGCTGCTTTGCGGCAATGAAAATTGCTAAAAGCGCTATACAAATAAAATTGAATTGAATTGAATTGAATAGTCTACACAAATAAACTCGCATTCTTACAACACACACTTGGTCAGGAAGATAAACCCAGAAATTCGGCAGGTAAACGACGGGATCAGCATGGGTAACTCAGCGACTGAGTGATGTGAAGCGCCACCATAGGAGATGTTGTGAAGGGTTTGAGTTAAGAGGTGTGGAATACCGAATGGATTCGGAGCGCTGCAGGCAGGTGACAGAATTGATTCGGAGGATGATGCGGTATGGGCCAATGAACCTGGGTGACAGTTTCCTTGGTTTGGTATAGAGGTGTAGGTTCTTTGTTGACAGCCATACTTTGTCACATACGTTGTGCAATCGTCCCGGGGGTGTCGACTGCAATGTTGAGTGGTGTAGTGGGCGTTTTCTTGTTGAACGGCTTGGTTGGCTTGGTTCCACAGCCGCCGACACCTGCAGACCAACGGTTGGGCCGGCAGTACATTAACCTCTGGTTCTTGTTGTACAAACATCCAAGGTTGGAAACCGTGGCATACCTCGAATGGGCTTAAGTTAGTGGCGGACGAGACATGGAAATTGAGTGATAACTTAGCCCACATGAGGTAGCGGGCCCAGGAGCTCTGACAATCGGAGAAAAGGACGGAGTCTCCTAGGGCTGGGCGATTAATTGAAAAGAAAAAATGCCCTATTGAAATCGACATTCAGAACCTATAATCGATCAAAATTTTCCAGGTCGATTATTTCGATTACTTTCCCTTTAAAAAAATTACCGCATGTGGAGTCACGTGACCCCGCTCCCTTACGTTACGTTATTCCGCCGACATGTCGAGCATGGAGATCTTAAACACCGAGACAACTGAGCAACAAGAGCAGCTTGTACCAAAGAATAACGCAGTCTAGGTCATTTGGACACATTTTGGCTTCAGTAAGGATGACATCGAACAAAATGAAGTCAGATGTCAAAAAAAAAACTAAAAGAGACTGACAGGCGCCCAGCAACAAGTGCCTCCGCAAAGCAGATGTCGATAGCACAAGCGTTCACAAATGCCACACAGTATAAGAAGAGTTCAAGAAGATGGAAAGAAATAACTGATGCTATTTGTTATTACATCGCAAAGGATATGACTCCCTTGGCTACAGTGGAGCAAAGCGGGTTTAAACACCTTGTTAAAACTCTCGACAGAAGATACACTGTGCCATCGCGGTCATTTTTCTAAAACTGCGCTGCCAGACATGTACAAGACATGTTGTAAAAAAGTAGCTGCTGAACTGAAAAATGTTCAACACTTTGCAGCCACATCCGATATCTGGTCAAGTAGGACGATGGACCCATTCTTGAGCCTTTTGGAAGCTGTGCCAGGGATGCCTTAAGACGGCATATTTTCCAGCCGATCACACAGCAGATATGATTGCGCAAGGTCTGAAAGATATGCTTTCTGAATGGGATCTCGCGGAAGAAAAACTTCCAGCCATTACGACAGACAACGGTGCTAATGTTGTCAAAGCTGCTGCACTTAATGGATGGATACGGCAGCAGTGTTTTGGACACCGACTACACCTTGCAATTGGTAAGTACACGTCAGCTTAATTATATAAAAATAGCATTGGGATGTTATTTAATTGGGCATATCTGGCGTTTACTATATTCTGGCTAAGCTAAATTTGTTTATAAAGCACCTTTATAAATGTTACAATATGCTTGATATTACAGTGTTACAATGTTAAGTTTACATTACAATGTAACAGAACACTACATCATTAAAGTAAAAATCACTGTGTTGTAAAAAAGTGTTGTTAATCTGATATTATTTAAGAAATATAAGAGGCTCATTAATTTTGGTACTGTTAAAGCTTTAGGTATAAATAAAATATCGTCAATAATAATAAAAATATATTTATTTTTGTGTGCTTCAGAAAATGGATTGAAAGATCAACGTGTGACACGTGCAGTGAGGGTGTGCAAAAACATAGTCAGTGCTTTTTCTATAGCTGGAAAAAAAAGAAGGCATTAATGAAGGTGCAACAAGAACTGAACCTGCCACAACACAAGCTAAAAACAGCATGTGTTACCAGATGGGGATCGATGCAAATGATGATTGCAAGAGTCCTCGAACAAAGGAAAGCTATTACACAGGTCCTTTCTAAAGACAAAAAATCCAGGCACCTTGTTCCATCGTGGGCTGACCTGATGTCTTGGAGGCTGTCAGCAAGGCTCTTTCCCCCTTGATGGAGTTCACAGACGCCCTATCAGGGGAAGAGTATATGACCATTTCATTTGTAAAGCCTGTACTGCACATCCTCAATTCACGAGTGCTTGCTGAGGAGGAAGATGATGTGGAGCTGACTAAAACTATCAAATCCAGCATCCTCAGGTACCTTAAGGAGAAGTACTCAGATCCTATCACAGAAGAGCTAATGGACACAGCCAGTTTTGTTGATCCCAGATTTAAAGCTACCTATATTTCTGCTCACAATGTCCCCACCATTCAGGAGAAAGTGAGATGGAGAAGATGTCAGAAGCTGAAGTCAGATTACAGAGACTGCAGAACCAACAACTTCATCAGCAGTAGCAAAAAAGCAAAAGAGGTCATTAGGAAGCTTTTTTAAAGGGAGTGAGGCAATACCTTCAGCTACACCCACTCTGTCACTTCAGCAATCGCAAATACAAGCAGAGATGAGCAGCTATTTGGTGCCCACATGCTGGATAGTGAGGCAAATCCACTGGACTGGTGGAGGAAGCACCATGTACACTTTCCCACTTTAAGTAAGGTGGCAAAAAAGCATCTCTGCATACCAGCTACTAGCTCCCCATCAGAGCGGGTTTTCAGTTCGGGCGGAAACATTGTTACATGCCTCAGGTCCTGCCTGAAACCTGAAAAGGTTAACATGCTCGTGTTTCTTAATAAGAACTTAGAGTAAATTCATGTTCATATAGTGACATGACAAGATCGCTAAGATCACCTCATGCAACAGTGTTTAGAGAGTTCTATTTTCATTACAAGAATCTGTTGTTTACATTGATACATTGCACATTAAAATATTTGTTTACAGTATATGCAAGAAATGCACTGTTTAAAATATTATTTACAGGATATACAAAAGTTATTTTATTTAGAAGAGATACTGCTTATTTTCTACTTTTAATAAGAAAAACATTGAAAATAATTTATTTTGTTTCCAAAAGTGCAAGTTATTTATTTTTACTTTTTTATAAGAACAAAGTGACTGTTCGTTTTGGCCAATGTGTGCTTTAATTTCAGTTGTTTAACATTGATGTTTAATAAATAATCATATATAGTAGATAGTGTGTGTTTCCTTCAATTATTTTAAAATCAAGTAATGCACCCTTCATTCAAAAATCTCTCACTTGTAATATGTGAGCATATTTACTGTACAAAACTTGCCAGTGAACTATGAGGGCAAAAAAAATAAAATAATAAAAATAAAATAATTGTTCATTAATCGTAATCGAGTTAAAATGTTCAATTAATTGAGATTTTGATTTTAGGCCAAATCGCCCAGCCCTAGAGTCTCCCCAGGTGGTTTGGACGACGAGTCTTTGGACATCCGCCGTATAGTGACTCACGGACGACCCTCCCTGCCGCAGATGGTAAAGCTTTGTGTCGGTCTCCACCTTGCCGGCAGGGTGTTTAAAGGTAAGTTTCAGTTGCCGGCTGAATTCATTGTATGAATGCGCGGTGTCAGAATCAGAGCGAAGAACCGCTGTGGCCCACTCAGCTCCCTGCCCGGATAGCAACAAGACGAGAAGAGCGATGCGCAACCGGTGTGTGGAGTATCTGGTGGAGTTAAACTCAAACATAAGATCCAGTGCGGTTAGAAAAATGCTACATTTCCCATCTGTGCCATCCCACTTGTCCAGTAAGGGTAAATAAACATCAGATGAAGAAGAAGGTTGCGGCACGGCAGCCGCTGCGACGGGTGGCGGAAGAGGAACAGCCTCGCGGAGGGACGCGTTCTCGCGCCGCGGCTCTGCCAGACATCTTGGACGCTGCTACGGAAAGCCCAGATCTCGCCGTTCAGCTGATTGATCAACTTAGCGTGTCCATTCACCACATCGCAGAGGTGAGCGTAATCAGTGCTGCCCTTTCTGCTCCCCTTTCCTTCCCTATCAGGCATCTGATAATATTTTGGACCTCCCATGTAATATTATTATCAAACCATATTGCTAAAAATTTTAAGCATTTGACTGTCTCTAAGTTTTCATGAAAAAGCTTTATTCGAATATTTTTACTTACTCTTTTCTTTGTAAAAAAATCACAGTTTTTGTTATATTCACTGAAAACCTTAACCCCCACTTAAATGACCATTCTTCAATTGTTCTGATTGCTTCATTTACTTTCTTTACTATACATTTTGTATATTTTCCTCTTCTCTAAATTGCCCCATCATCAGCCAAGAGGAAAACTCCTATCCATTTTTTAACTTTCAGGAAAAACTCATTTATCGTTGTGGAAAATAATAAAGGACTCACTATACGTCCCTGTGGTATTCCATTGTCTATCACAAACTATTTTGCATAGCTATTGACTATTTTTACCTGTATTGTTCTGTCCTTAATCCAGTAACACATCTTTCCTTTTATCTCGGCCTTATCGATTTTGATTAGCAAACCCTCCCTCCACATCATGTCATAAGCCTTCTCTATATCAAAAAATACACTCTAGTACACTGTCCTTATTTATTTGTGCTTTTCTTATTTTATGTTCTGGATTTGTTGTTGGGTCCATTGTGTTTCTGCCTCTTCTAAAACCACTTTAGTAGTTTCCTTCATCTGTTACTGCTATGGTGTCCCCTTAGTGATGGGTATCCATGTTCTTTTTTATCTCATTCATTCTTCTCATCATTCCCCATTACAGATTTATTGGCCTTAGTCGCGTTTTTACCTTCTTTTATTTATCTCGTACCTTTCTTTTCTTGGGAATAATTGTCTTAGTTGGTTAAACTTTGCTTTGCAAATAGAGTGGTTTAGTTCATCTACTTCTTGTCTTAAGTCCACTTTTTCCATTTCTAGGTTGCTCAGTATCTCATATTTTCCCAGTCAGCTCCTTCAAAGAGCCATCGACTTAACATCCCTGTGCTACAACCCTCCTATTTCATCCCTGTCCCACTAATATTAGGGTACAAGTCACTTCCCACTGTGGATTCCCTACCATACTTTTAATTAGTATGTTATTTTAACAAATAAAGATATATATTTTGGAACAATATTTCTAATTTAATAGTAATGGGTAATAAAAAATATCCATTAGTGATATATACAAGTACAAATGATTAATGTTAGGTTTGATAGTGTATCACATAATTTTTTAAACCTTAATTTATACCAGAATTGAATGTAACTTATTAAAAGTGAATCCAATATATGTTTCAAATTTTTAAAAGATTTTCTGAAAAATGTAAATAAGACAAAATTTTGCATATACCAATTAGAAATTATTAGGCAACTCTTTTTTTTATTTTCTTAATTTTATTTTTGCAGCTAATCAGATCATTATTGCACTGAAAAGGCTAAATAAAAATTATGGATGAAGTTTAAAAAAGTTTGTAGTTGCCGAGGGAAAAACTCCCCGAGATAAACCGAGGAATCAACCGTGAGAGAAACTGGACTCAAAGGAAAGCCGTTCTCATGAGGGTGATACCAGATAGTGAAACCATAAATCACTCCCTGCTCGGTCTGTGTGCTGTGAGGTGGAAGATTTAATTATATAACAGGGAAGAGGTTCAGGTCAGTACAGAGTCCACCTTCACTGACACCGGCTCGGGTACGAAACTCTTCACGGGAGTTCAGTCCTAAACTATATAAACACTGATCATGTGTGTGTGCGTGTGTGTGACTAAAGCCTGAGGAAAAAGGGTTCATTAGTTAAACTATAGAATAAATGTTATTAATAAAATAAAATAACAGATATTTACCTGTACAGATGTGCTTTATTTGCATGAACACATCACTACACACTAGCTGGCCTTGTGACTTATAATAAATAAAACTAAAAGTGAAGCTGTGATGACTGTTGTGATTTTTTGTCAGGGCAGTAACACCTCAGAGTTAGTTCAGTTTTATTTCTTTAGCACTTTTATCAATCGTCATTGTCACACAGCAGCTTTACACACTCAAAAGAAATGATGGAAGTTTTGTATGAGATGTGTGTGTGTGTGAATCAGAATGATCCGATCGTCCCTGATGAACGAGCCGAGGGTGACGGTGCTGAGGGAAAAACTCCCTGAGATGGTAATAGGAAAAAACCTTGAGAGGAACCAGACTCAACAGGGAACCCATCCTCATCTGGGTGATAACAGATAGCAGGGATTGATCTGCACTCATACACTCATAGTGAAGATAAGATAGGGGTGATGTGCTCATATCTTCTGGTTCTAGTGAGGACTCTCGCTGCTGCATTCTGGACTAGCTGAAGCTTATTTATGCACCTAGCTGAACAACCAGACAGTAAGGCGTTACAATAGTCCAACCTAGAGGTGATAAAAGCATGAACTAGTTTTTCTGCATTGTTTAGCGACAATATATTCCGTATCTTGGCAATATTTCTGAGGTGAAAGAATGCTATCCTGGTAATATTATCTACATGAGCTTCAAATGAAAGGCTGGAATCAATAATCACACCGAGGTCTTTTACTGTTGCACTTGATGGAACAGAAAGGCCATCTAAAGTTACGGTGTGATCTAAAATTTTACTCCTAGCTGCTTGTGGTCCTATGACTAGAACTTCTGTCTTATCCGGATTTAGCAGAAGGAAGTTAATTAGCATCCAATCTCTTATGTCCTGCACACATTGCTCAATTTTAGTGAACTGGTTTTGCTGCGACGTATAACTGTGTGTCATCAGCATGTTGATGTCGGCCTGTAATTGGACAGCTGTCAGGGGTCGAGGTCGGGTTTCTTAACTATCCGTTTAATAACTGCTATTTTAAAGAATTTGGGAACAAACCCACTGCTGAGTGAAGAGTTAATTATTTTCATCTGCTTGAGAAAATGTGTTTTGATGAAGAGATGAGTGAAATTAGTTCATTCTCTTCCAGGGGAGTAATTCTAGGTAAGTGTTCTAGGTTCTGATGTGATGTGGTTAGTTTATCACCTGTATCACTTACATTGTTCAGTTTCAAAGCCTGAATGTTTTGCCTAATATTTTAAATTTTATTATTAGAAAAGTTCATGAAGTCCTCACTATTGCATGATGTTGTTGTAGAGATTTCTGCAGTGGTCTTATTTCTGGTTAATTTGGCTACAGCATTAAATAAGAATCTAGGATTATTTTAGTTATTTTCTATAAGAGTGGAGAGATATGTTGATCTAGCTACACTAAGAGCTTTTCTATAGTTCAGGATGCTCTCCTTCCATGCTATTTGAAATACTAACAATTTAGTTTGACGCCATTTATGTTCTAATTTCTGAGCGGTCTGTTTTAAAGTGCGCGTGTGATCGTTATACCAGGGAGCAAGTTTCTTATCTCTAATAATTTTCCTTTTAACTGGAGCTACATTATCTAAGGTATAATCTGTAGGTGGAATCATGTGTACAAACTGCAACCAGAACGAAGCTTCACCACTTTTTCTCCAGGTGAGAAAAAAGAATAACCGGCTGAGATTCATAAAAACTTATAAGCTTCATACATCACCACTTTTTCTCCAGGTGAGGAACTGAATGATGAGTAAAGCAAACGTCATGCAAAAAAACCCCAAAAGCAATAAAGGTAATGGGATGTTTTGTGTTCTTATTGCATCATATTAAGGTGTGTTTATTGGTTTACATCATCAGCTCACACTCTGAGTAACCTCCAGAACAGGTTCCACCACCACCGCCGCTGGTCTCCTCTCACAGAGAATCGAGCTGAATTAAGATGTATTATTACGTCGTACGTGCTCGTTGCTAATAAACAGGCATTACTGCTAAAACCTGCGGGCGGCCGAACACGGGGCTGCGTTCACGCTCTCTCTGTGTGGGTGATGGAACAGTAGCTTTTAGATGATGGAAAAGATTTGTCATATTTCCTGTTATACTTTCCACTGAACCAACCGATGAAATATTATCACTCCCTTGCTATAACGTATCCGAGCCACGTCTATATAACTAATGTTGTGTTGCCTGATATAGTCCCCCATTCCATCACTCCTACAGGTTTGTGTTCATTGTGATGCTGTGAGGATGTTTGTGTAACGTCGGTGGAAGGAGTCTCCAGTGTCAGCGCCGTGTAACAGTCAGAGGTACAGCTGGAACTGTAGGTTTCCCCACAGCTTCGGGACTGAGGGCTTCACGCGGCATTGTGGTTTATCAGTAATATGATAAGCTGAGAGGAAGCGAGTGTAAGTATAATGTCAGTAGGAACAGGAACAAACTTGTTTGTCATTCCACAAAATTAAATATCTTATATAAATAGACATCATCTATATAAATAAAAGAAGGTTTTCTCGCAGCATCACACAAACTGTCTGTCTAGACGTTACTGAATCTCCTGCAGTCCATAGATCTCTGTCTGAAGTTTAATCTGCACCATCAGTGAATCTAAATGTGGAGTAAAAGTGATGTTATGAACAGTTATGTGTGGGATTTAATAATCTACTGTAAAATAATCTACTAATGCGCTCCTGTCTCAATGTAAACAAACACCTGCACCAATAGATATTAATTAGAAAAGATAAAGTGAATATTTTGACTGGGATTAGTTCATATTTTCACTTTGGCTGGAATAACAGCGCTGGGGTGAATGATAATGCGATCTTCACGTGGGCTTCAAACCGAAGTTATAACACCACTGATTACATTAAAGATCATCAGATTACTAGTTTAATTTCCACTACATGTACTAACACTACTGTGGTAATGAACTGACTGTACCTGATGGTAGATTGTTGTGGTGTGAGAAGAACTCTGATTCTGCCTCCACCTGCAGATTATCAGCGCCACCATGTGGACATGAACATAACCAACACCCAGAGTTTCTGCTCTGTAACACACCTGATTCCACTCAGCAGCTCATTAACACACACTTTCTGATGGAAACATGCAGGTGTGTGAGTGTGTGTGTCTCGGTGTGTAGGATCTCAAATTAAACACAAGCTGGGTATAAATATTTGCCCCCCTTGTTCCAGCGGTCAGAGCTGCTCAGCTGCACGTCACTCAGGTTTCTCTCGTGTTTATTGGTTGACGTTGTGTCAGTGGGCGGGTCATGACCTCACACAGGTACAGTCAGGTGTGTCTCTGACATTAAGGAGTCATTAGAACAGAGACTACAGAGGGAAGGAGTTCCTGGATAGAGGAGAGCCTGGCATGAAGCAAGAAGACCTGTGAGCTGCTGAAAAAGGCCCCAAGAGACTCTACTTCCTCAGGACGCTAAAGAAGAACAGCATCCCTAAGAGGCTGCTTGTGACCTTCTCTCAGTGCTCCATAGAGAGCATTCTAACATACTGTAACGCGTATGGTTTACCAGCTGTACAGTGGCTCTGAGAAAAGCGCTCCAGGGGTTTGGAAACATGGCCCAGAAGATCGTCAGCTGACCCTTACCACCACTGGAAGAATTACACGCTTCCCACCGCAGCAAAAAAGCATCCGATAACCAGAACTGCACTGAAGAACCGAAAAACAGTGTAACATGGAAATGTGTGATATGTCAGAATGTGGCTGAATACATGAATGTGTTTATAAATAAGTTGTTTTAATGTATTTAAGCTGGTTTTGTTTTTAGTGTTGAAGGATGATTGCCTTGACACCTTGACTATTGACACTTTAAAAATTTTTACATTTCAATGACAATAAACGCCTTATCTTATCTTACATGTGTATTATGGAGTCAGTGTGGTGTACCATGCTCTCTACTGAGCACAGAGGAAAGAACCAAAGTGTGTGTGTGTGTGAGCTGAAGTGGCTTTCTCTGCACACACAGTCAGAATATCAGGCAGATCTCTTTAAGTGATCAGTGTCATAATAAAGAATTTATGAGGTCTAACACAAGAAAATTAACAAATGATATTTATATGTAGTAAAATATAATAAGTCATAAGCAATAAGGAAATAAATATCAGATTTACTGTATTTACATTTAATAAAAATGCATAGAAAACTTTATTGGATTATTATAATAGAACATTTACATGCAGCTCTTTATTTAACCAAATGTAAAAAGAATTGTTGCTGTTCCTTTTTTTCGTTTCTGATGATGTCTGAATGCAGATGTGTGCAGATGCTGGAGGGTTTCGTCCATGCCCTGTGAGACCCTCAGAGTTCTACAGTGCTGCATTAGGGAACACCACATTTGATGTTGTGATGTTGGTGGAAGTCCAGAATTTAGTTCTGCTGCTGCTATGAAAGTTCACGTGACGCTGAGGATGAGAAACGTGAAGTGCAACAAATTCAGGAGCAGCAGAATGCATCTGGACAGAGAGGGAATCATTCGGACGTGTCTGGGTGCAGGTGTTGATCTTATCCTCAGTGTGTGAGGGTGTGTGAGGGTGTGTAGGGCAGTGTCATGTCCTGATCCTCCTGTACAGCAGTAGAGCGCTGGGTTTCAGTTTCTCCATCTGTATTAGACTGTGAAAAGGAAATTTTAGGAAGAACCAGAGATGATCTTCTTTTGAGATTTTGAGGTTCCTCTAGGTTCCTGTGGTGTTCTGCTGATGGAAGTCCAGCAGGATGTTCAGCTCGACTCATGTTGGACTCGACTGATCTGAGACGATCAACCTGTAAGTTTAAATGTATAAGTGTTGGGGCAGGAGGATCGTCTCTCAGTGCTCTGTGTCTCCTAATGAAGGAGAAATCCAACACCATCATCACTTCACATGCAAAAAAGTTTTCATGTCAGGAAGAACAGCTGCTTAACCGGTTTATATGAGCAGGCCGACACACCCACACACACACACACTGTGTGCTCTACAGGCATGTCACCAGGCTGCAACCTGTCTGCTGCTAGCTTGTGTTAGCCTCAGGCTACCTGAGTATCTAGGCAGTATGTGACGGTTTGGAGATGACGGCGTATTAAGAGCCTGGCCACAGTCTGTACTGACTCGGTGGTGATGAGCTGTTCCGTGTGTAACCAGTCTGACAAAGACAGAAACACAAACAACTCATTTATCATCATCAAGTGAAATCTCCTTTAATGACATCACAATAAAAAGTCTCGTATACATTCTGTCTTCACTGCACTCTGGTCACTTTCTCCGTTCATTTCATCCTCTCTTTTATTAATATTTCAGCTTTCTGGTGCACCGTATGTACAGTTTCATTCCCATCTGTATAAACAATCATCATGTGTACATATAAACAGTATAATTGTATTATTTCACATCATTTTTATCTCACTAATGCACCTTAAATTGTAAAGAGTGTAATCTTTTTAACTTCTTCTATATTATGTGAACTGGCTGCTATAAAGATACAGTTTCCCTTTGGGATTAATAAAGTAGCTGGAGAAGATTCTCTTTCAGTTTGCAATCAACATGATATCTGATTAGATCAATAAACTATACTGAAAGGAATGTGTTGGTGACAAACATATATAACATTATTATGAAGTAGGAAATACACTCGGCTGGTGGAGTTTTTCATCCTCAGGACAGTTTGGGCAGTGAGTCAGAAAGTCCATTTCGAACCCTGAGCCTGACCGCAGTCCGTATCTACTCACACCTGCAGAACTGTGACATTAAACTACAGGAGTGAATGTGTTTAGTGAGTGCAGTAAAGTGAAGTCAGAGGGGCCGTGTGTGTGTGTGTGTGTGTGTGTGTGTGTGTGTGTGTGTGTGTTAGTCCTGAGCTTCTGATCTAGAACTACAACACACAGATTAATCAAACAGAGAAGGTGTGTTTGGTCAGGACGTGATGATTATTTACATCTTACTGGACATTTTAATGCTGTCAGTTGTACTTTAAAGCACTTTTATTTTAAATGACTGGTGTTTATTCTGTTTACTGCAAAAAATAATAATAATCGTAGAAATGAATCAGTATTTGTGAATCTGAAATGTTATAGATAGAATTTTATTAACTTGTGTTTTCACGCGCTGTCCAACACACACACACACACACACACACACACACACACACACACACACACACTCAGTGTGTATTGAGTGTGTTGAGACTCGGAGCTGAAGTCAGTAGTGATGATCAGTGTCGGTGTGTCAGCTGGAGTGTTTCAGTAGAATCTACAGCGCTGTAATAAAATCAGACTTACTGTAACAGGAGACTCCATCCAGCACAAGAAGAAGAGGAAGAAGAAGAAGAGAGAGAGATGAAGGCAGTCCGGAAATAATCCCAGATTTAACTCTCATGTCCCGCTTCAGATCTGCGTGTGTAGAGTAAATGTGACACACTGACACACTCACACACACACACTCACACACTCCAGTGTACTGCTCACTCTCACAGCTCAGGCGATACATAACAGATAGTCATACAGGCTCCGCCCCGCCCCGCCCCTCTTACATAGTTGGTTGCTCCTATTATCTAGAACACACTAGACACTACGTCACTCTCCGAGAGGTGTGTGTGTGTGTGTGTGTGTGTGGGTGTGTCAGCGTCTCGTGATCTCCGTAGCAACACACTACACAGTTAATAGATTTAAATAAAGTAAAGCAGGATTTAAGTGAAAGTTAAAGCTTCTAATATTTACAGTGGAACTGCTTAATAGGAATATCACTAATGTAATGACATATAAAGGGGCGTGGTCACTATTAACCTGAAGAACATCAAAGAAAAATGTTATGTATTTTATAAGCCTTTATTTTCATCTGTTTCTAAAATGACACATTAATGATGTGTGTACAGTAAGATGGACTGATCAGTTCAGCCTGGTCTGGGTTAAATGTAACAAATCACAATAAATCACAATCAAAACAGAAGAGGGTAATCAAATTATTATGCACACAACAGCTACGTTAAACAGTTTTAACAATAGCAAAACAGGAAAACAGAAAATCAGTTCTCATCAGGTTCCTATTGACACACAGAGTCTCAGTCACGACCGACACGTCACTAGATCACACGGCATGCTGGGAGCTGGAACACGTCCAATGTGTAAGAGAAAACAGGGAGCGGCACTGGGTCATCCAAATTCTAAATATAAATATATAAACGACTGAGAGAAGGAAATAGTCTTATGATGTCATCGCAGGAGGTATTTATTTCTATAAATACTGCATTACAAAGGGATACAATTCAGAAGAATACAAAAGAAAATGACATATACATATGAAGGTAAAACAGTAGCAAAAACCGAGAGCTTGCAAATTCGAATGTGAGAACTTTTAAAATTAATATTTGTATTTGTAAGTTGAAATTTATACTCACAGCTCTGATGTGAAAAGCTGCATCTATCGATTTGCACACCTGTGTTTTGAATTCGAAGTTGCAGATTAATAGTGACAAATGTGTAAAGTGTCATTCACATGAACAAAATGACAGACACAATTGTGTAGTACACATTTATCTTTGCGCTTTACTTCAGTTTCGCTGTACAACCACAAGTCGGCGCTCACAACCTCTCAGATCTGGCAGTACAACCTCAAATCCCAGCGCTCTGACTTTTGCTACTCATTTTGCGATATTCCTGTAGCAAAACTCACTTGTGCACTTGTAAACGCGGGGCTGGGGTGGAAATGAAGTTATTTTATTGGTCGATGCCTCACCAATGAACATTTAATTGGTTGGAGCCAGCCAATGAAGTGGGACGTTTTGTGCGCGATGACGTCACAGACTACACAGAGCAGCTCGCGCCGTTTCGGTGGTGGTGGTCGTCTATGCCAACCAATTAAACGACATTGCTGTGCTTTTACTGGTATATAAAATCCAGTAAAACTAATGATATTTCATTAAAATATTTTCCAAGCGTTTAAAAACAAAATAGCTGATACATATGCATACAAATGTTTGCATCGTGGCTGGCGTTGTTCATTGGTGAGGCATCATAGCTATATATATTTTGGAACAATATTTCAAATTTAATAGTAATGGGTAATGAAAAAATATCCATTAGTGATATATTCAAATTCAAATTTGAATTCAAATTTTATTTGTCACATACACAGTCATACACAGTACGAAATGTAGTGAAATGCTTACACGACCGCCAGCGACCTTAAAAAGAGAATTAAAACTTATAAGTAATAAATATCAATAGAAGAAATATGATAGAAAATTTAAATAAAAAATTTAACTAGAAAAAATAACCTGAAAATAGAAATATATTGTACACATAGAACTATAATGGTGTGCAAGTATGCATGGAAAAAGTGCCTTTGTGCAATGGTTATTAAAGTGACTTTGTGCAATGGTCCAGAATGTAAACGTGAACATGTAGTGTAGATGTGATGTGCGTGGAGTTGTCCATAGTGTCCATGGATGTATAAAGATTGATTGATTGATTGTGAGAATTATGAAAATATTGTGTTAGTTTTGCCTAGTGGTGTGATTGAGAGACCTTATCGCCTGCGGGAAGAAGCTCCTCCTCAGTCTCTCTGTGTTGGCCCTCAGGGAGCGGAATCGCTTCCCAGACCGCAACAGAGTAAACAGTCCATTGTTGGGATGGCTGAGGTCCTTCACGACCTTCCTGGCCTTGGTCCAGCACCGCTTGGTGTAGATTGAGTGCAGGTCAGGGAGCTCGATGCGGATGATGCGCTCAGCTGATCGCACCACCCTCTGTAGAGCTCGTCTGTCCTGCATGGTGCTGTTCCCGAACCAGGTTGTGATGTTTCCCGTCAGGATGCTCTCTATGGTGCAGGAGTAGAAATTCCTGAGCACCTTGGAGGGCAGTCTAAAGTCTCTCAAGCGTCTGAGGTGGTACAGACGCTGCCGGGCCTTTTTTACCACAGTGTTGATGTGACAGGACCATGTCAGGTCCTGCGTGATGTGAACACCGAGGTATCTGAAGCTGTCCACTCTCTCCACTGGGCTCCTGTTGATGATGGGGGTCTGGTAGTTCCTCACCTGCTTTGTACTGAAGTCCACTATCAGCTCCTTTGTCTTGCTGACGTTCAGGAGGAGATTGTTTCTCTGGCACCAGTTCTCCAGATTTCCAACCTCCTCCAGGTAGGCCGTCTCATCGTTGTTGGTGATCAGGCCCACCACGACAGTGTCGTCAGCAAACTTGATGATGGTGGTGGAGTTGGTAGTGGCCACGCAGTCAGAGGTGTACAGAGAGTACAGCAGGGGGCTCAGGACACAACCCTGGGGGGCTCCAGTACTGAGAGTGATGGAGGCTGAGACATGTCCGCCCATCCTTACTGCCTGTGGTCTGCCAGTCAGAAAATTGGAGATCCACTGACACATGGATGAGCTGAGTCCCAGGTGCTCCAGCTTGGTGGTGAGTGTGAAGGGAATTATGGTATTAAATGCAGAGCTGTAGTCGATGAAGAGCATTTTCACATAATTCCCCCTCCGAGTGTCCAGGTGAGTGAGAGATGTATGGAGGAGATGTGAGATTGCATCGTCCGTGGAACGGTTTGGACGGTATGCAAACTGTAGTGGGTCCAGTGTGTCTGGTAGTAAAGAAATGATGAAGTCTCTGACCAGGCGTTCAAAGCACTTCATCACTACTGAAGTGAGGGCTACAGGGCGATAATCATTGAGGGAAGCAGGATGAGGTTTCTTTGGGACAGGAACAATAATGGACTCTTTGAAGCATGTGGGGATCACCGACTGAGATAAAGAGAGGTTGAATATCTCAGTGAACACAGGTGCTAGCTGGTCTGCGCAGGCTCTGAGAATACGACCTGAGATGCCGTCTGGTCCTGCTGCTTTCCTGGTGTTCACTCTCTTGAAGGCTCTCCTCACGTCGTGCTCGGTGATGATGAACGCGCTTCCGGTGCTGGCAGTGACTTCCTGTCTGCAGCCATTAGCAGTCTTTAGCTGCAGCCTCAAAGCGAGCATAGAAAGTGTTCAGCTCATCTGCCAGAGTCACGTCTGCGTTTATCATACTGGATGTTGGTGCTTTATAATCCGTTATTGTCCTTAGTCCCTGCCACAGGCTCCTAGAGTCACTCTGTTGGAGTTGTGACTCTAGTTTCCTCCCGTAGCGCTGCTTCGCCTCTTTCACCGCCTTCCGGACGCTGTATGACGCAGCCTTGTACGGTTCCATGTCCCCCGATGCAAGTCCCGTGTTGTAGGCAGCGGTGCGAGATTTCAGAGCGTCGCGGATGGTTTTATCCACCCACGGCTTCTGGTTGGGAAACGTTTTAATAGAAGTACAAATGATTATATACAAGTACAAATGATTAATGTTAGGTTTGATAGTGTATCACATAATTTTTTAAACCTTAATTTATACCAGAATTGAATGTAACTTATTAAAAGTCAACATTAATCCAATATATGTTTCTAATTTTTTAAAGATTTTCTGAAAAATGTAAATAAGACAAGATTTTGCATATCCCAATTAGAAATTATTAGGCAACTCTTTTTTTATTTTCTTAATTTTATTTTCGCAGCTAGTCAAATCATTATTGCACTGAAAAGGCTAAATAAAAATTATGGATGAAGTTTAAAAAAGTTGGTTGTTGATGAGCAGCCATAGCCGACGGTGCCGAGGGAAAAACTCCCCGAGATAAACCGAGGAATCAACCGTGAGAGAAACCAGACTCAAAGGAAAGCCGTCCTCATGAGGGTGATATTCAATTCAATTCAATTCAATTCAATTCAATTCAATTTTATTTGTATAGCGCTTTTAACGATTTACATCATCACAAAGCAGCTTTACACAATCAAAAGAATTAAGTTTGTATGAAATGTGAATGTGTATGAATCAAAATTATATGATTTTCCCTGATGAGCAAGCCTAGGATGACGGCAACAGTGGCAAGGAAAAACTCCCTGAGATGGTAATAGGAAGAAACCTTGAGAGGAACCAGACTAAACAGGAAACCCATCCTCATCTGGGTGAAACAGATAGCAGGGATTGATGTGCATAATAATATGCGAGACTGAAAGTTCAGTATAAGAGGAGATGTGTAAGATTAAAGTCCAGTTTATTCCTGGAGGCTCAGGTAGACTGTGAAAAATTCCAGTCCTAAACTATTGAGCGACTGAAGTCACAGGTCTTTAGAGAACAGCTGTCTGCATCAGTCGAGGACAGGACCACCCTCATGGAAAAGTGGAACCAACCCCAGTCACCACACGCATTCCAGGCAGACCACACGGGGGCATCCATGTGATAAGATCTCCAACCAGAAGCAGGACTTCAGGATGAGTTAGAGAGGTCCAGCGGGCAGAGGGGGTCTGGATCACTGGCAGCTCAGGAGCGACATGTATAGCTCGACAGAGAGATAGGTAGAGGAAAAAGGAGAGAGGGAGAGAGAGAGAGAGAGGAGAGAGCAGAAAAGGAGAGAGCAAAGGGATGGAGAAATAACTGTTAGGTATGGTCACAGTCGAACAATGTATAATGTGAATATATATTAACTGTAGAGTGCAAGCAGAGACTCCGGCAGGACTAACTATGACAGCATAACTAAAAGGGAGAGCCAGAAGGAAACACAGACATGAAGGCTTCCAGAAATGTAAGGCAACCAATCACCTCACCGTCAACAAACCTGAGTGATCAATGAGAGTGGGGAAGACAGCATCCAAACATACCAGTTCACCATAATACTCTACGTCCATGAGTCCCCCAGATCTGCTCCTTTACCTAAGGCTGATCTATTTATAAAAATGCTTGATTAAATAAATAGGTTTTTAGCCTGGACTTAAACACTGAGACTGTGTCTGAGTCCCGAACACTATTTGGAAGACTATTCCATAACTTTGGGGCTTTGTAAGAAAAAGCTCTGCCCCCTGCTGTAGTTTTCATAATATGCGGTACTGACAAGCAGCCTGCATCCTTTGATCGAAGACACTAGCAGTTCACTCAGATACTGCGGCGCGAGACCATTTAATGCTTTATACGTCAAGAGTAGTATTTTAAAATCGATGCGAAATTTCACAGGAAGCCAATGCAATGTAGATAAGATAGGGGTGATGTGCTCATATCTTCTGGTTCGAGTGAGGACTCTCGCTGCTGCATTCTGGACTAATTGAAGCTTGTTTAAGCACCTAGTTGAACAACCAGACAGTAAGGCGTTACAATAGTCCAACCTAGAGGTGATAAAAGCATGAACTAGTTTTTCTGCATCGTTTAGTGACAATATATTTCTTATCTTGGCAATATTTCTGAGGTGAAAGAATGCTATCCTGGTAGTATTATCTACATGTGCTTCAAATAAAAGGCTTGAATCTATAATCACACCGAGGTCTTTCACTGTTGCACTTGATGGAACAGAAAGGCCATTTAAAATCACAGTGTGATCAGAAAGCTTACTTCTAGCTGCTTGTGGTCCTATGACTAGAACTTCTGTTTTATCAGGATTAAGCAGAAGGAAATGAATTAACATCCAATCTCTTATGTCCTGCACACATTGCTCAACTTTAGTAAGCTGGTTTTTCTCATCTGGTTTTGCTGAAACGTATACTTGTGTGTCATCAGCATAACAATGAAAACTAATACCATGTTTACGAATTATGTTACCTAGAGGAAGCATGTAAAGGGAAAAAAGAAGTGGGCCTAAAACAGAACCCTGTGGAACACCAAACTCAACTTGAGAACATAAGGAATGGTCACCATCTAAATCTACAAACTGATAACGATCAGTCAAATAGGATCTGAGCCACAAGAGGGCCGTTCCCTTAATTCCTATTACATTTTCTAATCTGTGAAGGAGAATACCATGATCAATAGTGTCAAAAGCTGCACTGAGGTCGAGTAACACAAGTATAGTGACACAACCCTGATCAGAGGCCACTAGGAGGTCATTTACTACTTTAACGAGTGCTGTCTCTGTACTGTGATGAGGCCTAAATCCTGACTGATACAGTTCATGTATGCTATTCCTATGTAGATATGAACATAGCTGTTGTGATACTACCTTTTCTAGAATTTTAGAGATAAACGGGAGGTTTGATATCGGCCTGTAATTGGAAAGCTGACAGGGGTCAAGGTCAGGTTTTTTGATTAGTGGTTTAATAACTGCTAATTTAAGGGATTTGGGAACATACCCACTGCTGAGTGAACAGTTAATTACTTTTAACAGGGGTTCTGTTATTGCTGGAACTATCTGCTTGAGAAAATGTGTCGGTATAGGATCTAATTCACAGGTTGACGATTTTGAAGAGGAGATGAGTGAAATTAGTTCACTCGCTTCAAGGGGAGTAAAGTATTCTAGGTTCTGATGTGATGTGAATAATTTATCATCTGTATCACTTAAATTGTCTGGTTTTAAAGCCTGAATTTTTTGCCTAATATTTATGATTTTGTTATTGAAAAAGTTCATGAAATCCTCACTACTGTATGTTGTTGTTGTGGAGATTTCTGCAGTGGTCTTGTTTTTAGTTAATTTGGCTAAGGCATTAAATAAAAATCTGGGATTATTTTTGTTATTTTCTATAAGAGTGGAGAGATACATTGACCTAGCAGCACTGAGAGCTCTTCTATAGTTCAGGATGCTCTCCTTCCATGCTATTTGGAAAACTAACAATTTAGTTTGACGCCATTTGCGTTCTAATTTCCGAGCGGTTTGTTTTAGAGTGCGTGTGTGATCGTTATACCAAGGAGCAAGTTTCTTATCTCTAATCATTTTTCTTTTAACTGGAGCTACATTATCTAAGCTATGACGAAGTGTTGACTCTACCAGTTAACTACTCTGGTAGTGTTGATACCAGATAGTGAAACCATAAATCACTCCCTGCTCGGTCTGTGTGCTGTGAGGTGGAAGATTTAATTATATAACAGGGAGAAGGTTCAGGTCAGTACAGACTTACCAGGGAACCCATCCTTATCTGGGTGATAACGGATAGGGATTGATCTGCACTGTAACACAGTGAAGATAGGGGTGATGTGCTCATATCTTCTGGTTCTGGTGAGGACTCTCGCTGCTGCATTCTGGACTAATTGAAGCTTGTTTATGCATCTAGCTGAACAGCCAGACAGTAAGGCATTACAATAGTCCAACCTAGAGGTGATAAAAGCATGAACTAGTTTTTCTGCATCGTTTAGCGACAATAAATTTCTTATCCTGGCAATATTTCTGAGGTGAAAGAATGCTATCCTGGTAATATTATCTACATGAGCTTCAAATGAAAGGCTGGAATCTATAATCACACCAAGGTCTTTCACTGTTGCACTTGATGGAACAGAAAGGCCATCTAAAGTTACAGAGTGATCTAGAATCTTACTCCTAGCTGCTTGTGGTCCAATGACTAGAACTTCTGTCTTATCAGGATTAAGCAGAAGGAAGTTAATTAGCATCCAGCCTCTTATGTCCTGCACACATTGCTTAATTTTAGTGAACTGGTTTTGCTGAGACGTATAACTGTGTGTCATCAGCATGTTGATGTCGGCCTGTAATTGGACAGCTGTCAGGGGTCGAGGTCGGGTTTCTTAACTATCGGTTTAATAACTGCTATTTTAAAGGATTTGGGAACAAACCCACTGCTGAGTGAAGAGTTAATTATTTTCATCTGCTTGAGAAAATGTGTTTTGATGAAGAGATGAGTGAAATTAGTTCATTCTCTTCCAGGGGAGTAATTCTAGGTAAGTGTTCTAGGTTCTGATGTGATGTGGTTAGTTTATCACCTGTATCACTTACATTGTTCAGTTTCAAAGCCTGAATTTTATGCCTAATATTTACAATTTTATTATTAAAATAGTTCATGAAGTCCTCACTATTGCATGATGTTGTCGTGGAGATTTCTGCAGTGGTCTTATTTCTGGTTTGAGTTACCTCCAGAACAGGTTCCACCACCACCGCCGCTGGTCTCCTCTCACAGAGAATCGAGCTGAATTAAGATGTATTATTACGTCATACGTGCTCGTTGCTAATAAACGAGCATCACTGCTAAAACCTGCGGGCGGCCGAACACGGGGCTGCGTTCACGCTCTCTCTGTGTGGGTGATGGAACATAGCTTTTAGATGATGGAAAAGATTTGTCATATTTCCTGTTATACTTGCCACTGAACCAACCGATGAAATATTATCACTCCCTTGCTATAACGTATCCGAGCCACGTCTATATAACTAATGTTGTGTTGCCTGATATAGTCCCCCATTCCATCACTCCTACAGGTTTGTGTTCATTGTGATGCTGTGAGGATGTTTGTGTAACGTCGGTGGAAGGAGTCTCCAGTGTCAGCGCCGTGTAACAGTCAGAGGTACAGCTGGAACTGTAGGTTTCCCCACAGCTTCGGGACTGAGAACTTCACGCGGCATTGTGGTTTATCAGTAATATGATAAGCTGAGAGGAAGCGAGCGGAAGTATAATGTCAGTAAGAACAGGAACAAACTTGTTTGTCATTCCACAAAATTAAATATCTTATATAAATAGACATCATCTATATAAATAAAAAAAGGTTTTCTCGCAGCATCACACAAACTGTCTGTCTAGACGTTAATGAACCTCCTGCAGTCCTTAGATCTCTACCTGAAGTTTAATCTGCACCATCAGTGAATCTAAATGTGGAGTAAAAGTGATGTTATGAACAGTTATGTGTGGGATTTAATAATCTACTGTAAAATAATCTACTAATGCGCTACTGTCTCAATGTAAACAAACACCTGCACCAATAGATATTAATTAGAAAAGATAAAGTGAATATTTTGACTGGGATTAGTTCATATTTTCACTTTGGCTGGAATAACAGCGCTGGGGTGAATGTTAATGCGATCTTCACGTGGGCTTCAAACCGAAGTTATAACACCACTGATTACATTAAAGATCATCAGATTACTAGTTTAATTTCCACTACATGTACTAACACTACTGTGGTAATGAACTGACTGTACCTGATGGTAGATTGTTGTGGTGTGAGAAGAACTCTGATTCTGCCTCCACCTGCAGATTATCAGCGCCACCATGTGGACATGAACATAACCAACACCCAGTGTTTCTGCTCTGTAACACACCTGATTCCACTCAGCAGCTCATTAACACACACTTTCTGATGGAAACATGCAGGTGTGTGAGTGTGTGTATCAGTGTGTAGGATCCCAAATTAAACACAAGCTGTGTATAAATATTTGCCCCCCTTGTTCCAGCGGTCAGAGTTGCTCAGCTGCACGTCACTCAGGTTTCTCTCATGTTTATTGGTTGACGTTGTGTCAGTGGGCGGGGCATGAGCTCACACAGGTACAGTCAGGTGTGCCTCTGACATTAAGGAGTCATTAGAACAGAGACTACAGAGGGAAGGAGTTCCTGGATAGAGGAGAGCCTGGCATGAAGTGAGAAGACCTGTGAGCTGCTGAAAAAGGCCCCAAGAGACTCTACTTCCTCAGGACGCTAAAGAAGAACAGCATCCCTAAGAGGCTGCTTGTGACCTTCTCTCAGTGCTCCATAGAGAGCATTCTAACATACTGTAACGCGTATGGTTTACCAGCTGTACAGTGGCTCTGAGAAAAGCGCTCCAGGGGTTTGGAAACATGGCCCAGAAGATCGTCAGCTGACCCTTACCACCACTGGAAGAATTACACGCTTCCCATCGCAGCAAAAAAGCATCCGATAACCAGAACTGCACTGAAGAACTGAAAAACAGTGTAACATGGAAATGTGTGATATGTCAGAATGTGGCTGAATACATGAATGTGTTTATAAATAAGTTGTTTTAATGTATTTAAGCTGGTTTTGTTTTTAGTGTTGAAGGATGATTGCCTTGACACCTTGACTATTGACAAAATGCATAGAAATCTTTATTAGAATATTATAATAGAACATTTACATGCAGCTCTTTATTTAACCAAATGTTAAAAGAATTGTTGCTGTTCCTTTTTTTCGTTTCTGATGATGTCTGAATGCAGATGTGTGCAGATGCTGGAGGGTTTCGTCCTTGCCCTGTGAGACCCTCAGAGTTCTACAGTGCTGCATTAGGGAACACCACATTTGATGTTGTGATGTTGGTGGAAGTCCAGAATTTAGTTCTGCTGCTGCTATGAAAGTTCACGTGACGCTGAGGATGAGAAACGTGAAGTGCAACAAATTCAGGAGCAGCAGAATGCATCTGGACAGAGAGGGAATCATTCGGACGGGTCTGGGTGCAGGTGTTGATCTTATCCTCAGTGTGTGAGGGTGTGTGAGGGTGTGTAGGGCAGTGTCATGTCCTGATCCTCCTGTACAGCGGTAGAGTGCTGGGTTTCAGTTTCTCCATCTGTATTAGACTGTGAGATGAAATTTTGAGGAAGATGCAGAGATGATCTTCTTTTGAGCTTCTGAGGTTCCTCTAGGTTCCTGTGGTGTTCTGCTGATGGAAGTCCAGCAGGATGTTCAGCTCGACTCATGTTGGACTCGACTGATCTGAGACGATCAACCTGTACGTTTAAATGTACGAGTGTTGGGGCAGGAGGATCGTCTCACAGACACAGGACCTCCAGCCACTACGCCACTCCTGTGTGCTCTACAGGCATGTCACCAGGCTGCAACCTGTCTGCTGCTAGCTTGTGTTAGCCTCAGGCTACCTGAGTATCTAGGCAGTATGTGACGGTTTGGAGATGACGGCGTATTAAGAGCCTGGCCGCAGTCTGTACTGACTCGGTGGTGATGAGCTGTTCCGTGTGTAACCAGTCTGACAAAGACAGAAACACAAACAACTCATTTATCATCATCAAGTGAAATCTCCTTTAATGACATCACAATAAAAAGTCTCGTATACATTCTGTCTTCACTGCACTCTGGTCACTTTCTCCGTTCATTTCATCCTCTCTTTTATTAATATTTCAGCTTTCTGGTGCACCGTATGTACAGTTTCATTCCCATCTGTATAAACAATCATCATGTGTACATATAAACAGTATAATTGTATTATTTCACATCATTTTTATCTCACTAATGCACCTTAAATTGTAAAGAGTGTAATCTTTTTAACTTCTTCTATATTATGTGAACTGGCTGCTATAAAGATACAGTTTCCCTTTGGGATTAATAAAGTAGCTGGAGAAGATTCTCTTTCAGTTTGCAATCAACATGATATCTGATTAGATCAATAAACTATACTGAAAGGAATGTGTTGGTGACAAACTTATATAACATTATTATGAAGTAGGAAATACACTCAGCTGGTGGAGTTTTTCATCCTCAGGACAGTTTGGGCAGTGAGCCAGAAAGTCCATTTCGAACCCTGAGCCTGACCGCAGTCCGTATCTACTCACACCTGCAGAACTGTGACATTAAACTACAGGAGTGAATGTGTTTAGTGAGTGCAGTAAAGTGAAGTCAGAGGGGCCGTGTGTGTGTGTGTGTGTGTGTGTGTGTGTGTTAGTCCTGAGCTTCTGATCTAGAACTACAACACACAGATTAATCAAACAGAGAAGGTGTGTCTGGTCAGGACGTGATGATTATTTACATCTTAATGGACATTTTAATGCTGTCAGTTGTACTTTAAAGCACTTTTATAAAAAAAAAATATATATATAAATATTTGGCACTAAATGACCGGTGTTTATTCTGTTTACTGCAAAAACATAATAATAACCGTTAGAACTTCTGTCGTAGAAATGAATCAGTACTTGTGAATCTGAAATGTTATAGATAGAATTTTATTAACTTGTGTTTTCACGCGCTGTCCAACACACACACACACACACACACACACACACTCAGTGTGTATTGAGTGTGTTGAGGCTCGGAGCTGAAGTCAGTAGTGATGATCAGTGTTGGTGTGTCAGCTGGAGTGTTTCAGTAGAATCTACAGCGCTGTAATAAAATCAGACTTACTGTAACAGGAGACTCCATCCAGCACAAGAAGAAGAGGAAGAAGAAGAAGAGAGAGAGATGAAGGCAGTCCGGAAATAATCCCAGATTTAACTCTCATGTCCCGCTTCAGATCTGTGTGTGTAGAGTAACTGTGACTGTGAAACTGACACACACTCACACTCCAGTGTACTGCTCACTCTTACAGGTCAGGTGATACACAACAGATATATAGATACAGGCTCCGCCCACACCCCGCCCCATTCGGACTGTTTTGCCAAAACATTCTCTGTTGGGATTCCATGGGCGTGTCCTAAACAGTGCGTGTGTAGTTGTCACAATCTCTAGTTTACAGTGAAACCAGGAAGTAGTTACACAGGTCACGTGTGTTAACAGCACAGAGCAAGGACTGAAGCGAGCTCATGATCTGGTACGATTTAACACGTCGAATATTATTTGTGGAACTAAAATATATAAACTGATGTATAGTGAGAATGAAAATCTAGTTGTGAGAGGGTTAGGGTTCTACAGGATGATTTTTCATTACTTTACACAAAGGCACCTGTGAACTTTTGTGGCCTGTGTTCAGTACAAACCCAGACCTTCAGCTCCATCTTCTTGTATCTTTCTTTTCCTTCTTTAAATATGCCTGGTGGTCTTTCTTAAACAATTTAGTTAGGGAGTTAGCAATGGTAAATTCAGTTAAAGTGTAGAAGTGTGCATAAGTGTGCGTTGAAATGCACACTACTTTGGCTACTTACTCACCTGAACACTCGGAGGGGGAATTATGTTAAAATGCTCTTCATCGACTACAGCTCTGCATTTAATACCATAATTCCCTCCACACTCACTACCAAGCTGGAGCACCTGGGACTCAACTCATCTATGTGTCAGTGGATCTCCAATTTTCTGACTGGCAGACCACAGGCAGTAAGGATGGGCGGACACGTCTCAGCCTCCATCACTCTCAGCACTGGAGCCCCCCAGGGTTGTGTTCTGAGCCCCCTGCTGTACTCTGTACACCCACGACTGCGTGGCCACTACCAGCTCCACCGCCATCATTAAGTTTGCTGATGACACTGTCGTGGTGGGCCTGATCACCAACAATGATGAGTCGGCCTCCCTAGAGGAGATCTGGTGCCAGAGGAACAATCTCCTCCTGAACGTCAGAAAGACAAAAAAGCTGATAGTGGACTTTAGTACAAAGCAGGAGCCCATATGGAAATATTTATTTAAAAACACATGTGATTCTTATATGTTTCAACAGAATATTGTAAGGGCCATATATGTTGCAAAAACCACATATGCAAAATGCATAATATTTATGTATCTTCAATCATATATGTTATATATGTTCTACACATGACTAAAGCCTTATTGATTTTTATGATGCAAACATAGTGCAAACATAGTGAAAGAATGCTAATTTAATATGAATGTCTACCACATCTCTTGATATGTGTATAAAACAGAGCAGATTACCAGTCAGTATAATGCTGTACTTAACTCATGCCCTTGCTCTTATTTTGTCCATGTGAAGCCCTATGCCTATAGTTAATCATACTGTATACTGATTTTTAGATGAAACGCAACATTTATACTAGACACACAAGCACTTATTTTGATTACAAAATTATTTATTAGTGTTTTCTATAACAATAAAGTTACATATTTCACATATCAGTTTTTCTTTTAAATACAACATCACCAGATTTAATTTTCATTTGACAATTTCTATATGACAACTTTATCACTGTATTAAGTTTAGTATATAAAACTTTTCAAAATCTCAGAATGATTTTCATGCATACTGTAGCATCACCAACATAGTTCATGTCACATATACAAAAATAACCTTCTGAAGCCACTTTTTAACCCCCCCCCCCCTTTATTTTACGTTAGGTCATGTTCTGGAAACATATTTGTCTCAGCTTTATTTACAGTAATATGTTCTGATTTGTTTACAAACAACAGGCCCAGACTGTTCACAATTAATATAGATACACGGTCTCACAATGTCGTTGCTGTCAACTGCTCTTTCAAATCCTGTAGGAAAATGAACTGTCTTTATAAAGGCCAATGATATTTTGACAACACATCCTCGAACCAGCTTCTGCACTGTACAATTTGCAAATTTGCCAACTGCGTATAGGTGATGTTGGTCATCACTGACACAGAGAAAGTATGGCACCTTGAAAATACTGCCATCTTTTAGTATCACAACAGAGTTGTTCCGTTTCTTTGTCTTGGTATATGTTTGGCTGTGAATGACTTCTCCATTGACAACTATTCTGTTATAGTACCTGTCAGCAGAGGTCCTAGGGACATCTAGCAATGCATGCAATGCATTCATATCATTTTCAGACAATGGCCTAATCTTTGGCACTCCAACTGCAGTCACACTGTCATATCTAGCATAGTTCCTTACATGATGTTTACTGGAGGTCATGTCAGTGTAGAATGATTTCATTTCAGGTGAGACATCATCAGATAAGCAGGCCTTAGCTATGCGTGGCAATGCACGAGACCATGCTACCCTTTTGCCAATCTGCTGAGGCACTGCATTACTGCTTTTTACTTGCTTGAGCAAGTAGCCATTATAGTTCTCAAACATGAAAGCAGACTGGGCCCAAAGAGGACCCAAATTCTCAACACTCTTAGTCAAATGCAGGAGTGAATGCACATTGTAGGTCATCTGATCTTTATAGTACAAAGACTGAACTGATTTAACATACAGCTCAAGAGCCTCATGAGCATGGTCAGTATCCTCTTGGCTAATGTCTGAACCTAGCAAAATGCTCACACCCTCCACAAGTAAAGCCCAGTGACAAAGATACTTGTTTGGAAGTATCCCCTTCAGGACTGGCAAACTGTAATATAAAAGCCAGTTCTGCCATTCGTGAGCTTTCCAAAACCTTCGCTCGACAATAGACCTTGGGATTCGGGAAGAAATGCTTGGAGGCTTGATTGCTAAAAGATTTCCATCCACTCTTGCAGTGTTCAAACCAATATACCATGTTTCACTGCAGCTTTTGGAATCAAACCATAAAGTGGCCATTTGTCGGCAAACACCCAACAACACACAATGCATATAATCAGGGACCATACCATTGATCAGGTCAAAATTGGGTAAGTCCACAATTGGAGATGGCCCTTTTATGCCCAAAATGCTTTGTTTATTGTGTTTGGCAATTTTACCTATTTGCACAGTTGTACTGTGATCTCTAAGTTCTGGCAAATCCCCCAAACTAGGATATACTCGGACTGTCCCATTGCCTTTTCTCACTTGAACACCTGGATGAAGACAGTGCCCACACCCATACTCTCCATTAAACTGTTTGAAATTTTGCAGTAAAGGTCGTGCAACAGCATCACATATAGCACATAATGCATAGACCTTTGCGCTTTTGATTGAGTGATCTACTGGATCCTGCCACTGAAGTCCTGTTTGTCCAAGACTTTTGCATTCTTCCACAAAAGGTTTGAGGAAGCTAGTCATCAGTGGTTTAGATGAGCCAAAGCACAAGGCACATAGTATGACATTTTTATCTCTTTCCTCTGGGGACAGTTCATTAACAGAGCAAAGTAAGGGCCAGATACTGAACTTAGATGACTGGAAAACAGGCACTCCATCACAATTGAATGAAAGGGAAAAGAAAGAATCGTTAACTGATTTCAGATATTTGTACAACTTCCCATCAGAAATATCTGTTATTCCATGTCTGTATGGGTCATTGTAAATATTTGTAATAGGTTCATTCTCCAAAAAAGCTTCAAGTTGATCCCTCAAAGGTATACAAATAAAGAAATTACCAAACTCTAGACTTTGTCCCACAGTTTGTGTTGATGAGCAAATCTGACATTTTAATTCACTGTCCTTAGACAATAATAATCTACTGTAAAATAATCTACTAATGCGCTACTGTCTCAATGTAAACAAACACCTGCACCAATAGATATTAATTAGAAAAGATAAAGTGAATATTTTGACTGGGATTAGTTCATATTTTCACTTTGGCTGAAATAACAGCGCTGGGGTGAATGTTAATGCGATCTTCACGTGGGCTTCAAACCGAAGTTATAACACCACTGATTACATTAAAGATCATCAGATTACTAGTTTAATTTCCACTACATGTACTAACACTACTGTGGTAATGAACTGACTGTACCTGATGGTAGATTGTTGTGGTGTGAGAAGAACTCTGATTCTGCCTCCACCTGCAGATTATCAGCGCCACCATGTGGACATGAACATAACCAACACCCAGAGTTTCTGCTCTGTAACACACCTGATTCCACTCAGCAGCTCATTAACACACACTTTCTGATGGAAACATGCAGGTGTGTGAGTGTGTGTGTCTCGGTGTGTAGGATCTCAAATTAAACACAAGCTGGGTATAAATATTTGCCCCCCTTGTTCCAGCGGTCAGAGCTGCTCAGCTGCACGTCACTCAGGTTTCTCTCGTGTTTATTGGTTGACGTTGTGTCAGTGGGCGGGTCATGACCTCACACAGGTACAGTCAGGTGTGTCTCTGACATTAAGGAGTCATTAGAACAGAGACTACAGAGGGAAGGAGTTCCTGGATAGAGGAGAGCCTGGCATGAAGCAAGAAGACCTGTGAGCTGCTGAAAAAGGCCCCAAGAGACTCTACTTCCTCAGGACGCTAAAGAAGAACAGCATCCCTAAGAGGCTGCTTGTGACCTTCTCTCAGTGCTCCATAGAGAGCATTCTAACATACTGTAACGCGTATGGTTTACCAGCTGTACAGTGGCTCTGAGAAAAGCGCTCCAGGGGTTTGGAAACATGGCCCAGAAGATCGTCAGCTGACCCTTACCACCACTGGAAGAATTACACGGTTCCCACCGCAGCAAAAAAGCATCCGATAACCAGAACTGCACTGAAGAACCGAAAAACAGTGTAACATGGAAATGTGTGATAAGTCAGAATGTGGCTGAATACATGAATGTGTTTATAAATAAGTTGTTTTAATGTATTTAAGCTGGTTTTGTTTTTATTGTTGAAGGATGATTGCCTTGACACCTTGACTATTGACACTTTAAAAATTTTTACATTTCAATGACAATAAACGCCTTATCTTATCTTACATGTGTATTATGGAGTCAGTGTGGTGTACCATGCTCTCTACTGAGCACAGAGGAAAGAACCAAAGTGTGTGTGTGTGTGAGCTGAAGTGGCTTTCTCTGCACACACAGTCAGAATATCAGGCAGATCTCTTTAAGTGATCAGTGTCATAATAAAGAATTTATGAGGTCTAACACAAGAAAATTAACAAATGATATTTATATGTAGTAAAATATAATAAGTCATAAGCAATAAGGAAATAAATATCAGATTTACTGTATTTACATTTAATAAAAATGCATAGAAAACTTTATTGGATTATTATAATAGAACATTTACATGCAGCTCTTTATTTAACCAAATGTAAAAAGAATTGTTGCTGTTCCTTTTTTTCGTTTCTGATGATGTCTGAATGCAGATGTGTGCAGATGCTGGAGGGTTTCGTCCATGCCCTGTGAGACCCTCAGAGTTCTACAGTGCTGCATTAGGGAACACCACATTTGATGTTGTGATGTTGGTGGAAGTCCAGAATTTAGTTCTGCTGCTGCTATGAAAGTTCACGTGACGCTGAGGATGAGAAACGTGAAGTGCAACAAAGTCAGGAGCAGCAGAATGCATCTGGACAGAGAGGGAATCATTCGGACGGGTCTGGGTGCAGGTGTTGATCTTATCCTCAGTGTCTGAGGGTGTGTGAGGGTGTGTAGGGCAGTGTCATGTCCTGATCCTCCTGTACAGCGGTAGAGTGCTGGGTTTCAGTTTCTCCATCTGTATTAGACTGTGAGATGAAATTTTGAGGAAGACCCAGAGATGATCTTCTTTTGAGATTTTGAGGTTCCTCTAGGTTCCTGTGGTGTTCTGCTGATGGAAGTCCAGCAGGATGTTCAGCTCGACTCATGTTGGACTCGACTGATCTGAGACGATCAACCTGTACGTTTAAATGTACGAGTGTTGGGGCAGGAGGATCGTCTCACAGACACAGGACCTCCAGCCACTACGCCACTCCTGTGTGCTCTACAGGCATGTCACCAGGCTGCAACCTGTCTGCTGCTAGCTTGTGTTAGCCTCAGGCTACCTGAGTATCTAGGCAGTATGTGACGGTTTGGAGATGACGGCGTATTAAGAGCCTGGCCGCAGTCTGTACTGACTCGGTGGTGATGAGCTGTTCCGTGTGTAACCAGTCTGACAAAGACAGAAACACAAACAACTCATTTATCATCATCAAGTGAAATCTCCTTTAATGACATCACAATAAAAAGTCTCGTATACATTCTGTCTTCACTGCACTCTGGTCACTTTCTCCGTTCATTTCATCCTCTCTTTTATTAATATTTCAGCTTTCTGGTGCACCGTATGTACAGTTTCATTCCCATCTGTATAAACAATCATCATGTGTACATATAAACAGTATAATTGTATTATTTCACATCATTTTTATCTCACTAATGCACCTTAAATTGTAAAGAGTGTAATCTTTTTAACTTCTTCTATATTATGTGAACTGGCTGCTATAAAGATACAGTTTCCCTTTGGGATTAATAAAGTAGCTGGAGAAGATTCTCTTTCAGTTTGCAATCAACATGATATCTGATTAGATCAATAAACTATACTGAAAGGAATGTGTTGGTGACAAACATATATAACATTATTATGAAGTAGGAAATACACTCAGCTGGTGGAGTTTTTCATCCTCAGGACAGTTTGGGCAGTGAGTCAGAAAGTCCATTTCGAACCCTGAGCCTGACCGCAGTCCGTATCTACTCACACCTGCAGAACTGTGACATTAAACTACAGGAGTGAATGTGTTTAGTGAGTGCAGTAAAGTGAAGTCAGAGGGGCCGTGTGTGTGTGTGTGTGTGTGTGTGTGTGTGTGTGTGTGTGTTAGTCCTGAGCTTCTGATCTAGAACTACAACACACAGATTAATCAAACAGAGAAGGTGTGTTTGGTCAGGACGTGATGATTATTTACATCTTACTGGACATTTTAATGCTGTCAGTTGTACTTTAAAGCACTTTTATTTTAAATGACTGGTGTTTATTCTGTTTACTGCAAAAAATAATAATAATCGTAGAAATGAATCAGTATTTGTGAATCTAAAATGTTATAGATAGAATTTTATTAACTTGTGTTTTCACGTGCTGTCCAACACACACACACACACACACACACAGGCTCGTGCTCCACTGCAGCTCTGCAGGGTTCATGTGTTTTACAGTCACACACACACACATACACACTCAGTGTGTATTGAGTGTGTTGAGGCTCGGAGCTGAAGTCAGTAGTGATGATCAGTGTCGGTGTGTCAGCTGGAGTGTTTCAGTAGAATCTACAGCGCTGTAATAAAATCAGACTTACTGTAACAGGAGACTCCATCCAGCACAAGAAGAAGAGGAAGAAGAAGAAGAGAGAGAGATGAAGGCAGTCCGGAAATAATCCCAGATTTAACTCTCATGTCCCGCTTCAGATCTGTGTGTGTAGAGTAACTGTGACACTGACCCACTCACTCACTCACACACACTCACACACTCGAGTGTACTGCTCACTCTCACAGCTCAGGCGATACATAACAGATAGTCATACAGGCTCCGCCCACGCCCACGCCCCGCCCCTCTTACGTGGTTGGTTGCTCCTATTATCTACAACACACTACGTCACTCTCAGAGAGGTGTGTGTGTGTGTGTGTGTGTGGCAGTGTCTTGTGATCTCCGTAACAACACACAAATCACTACACAGTTAATAGATTTAAATAAAGTAAAACAGGATTTAAGTGAAAGTTAAAGCTTCTAATATTTACACTGGAACTGGACAGGAATATCACTACTGAACTAATGTAATGACATATAAAGGGGCGTGGTCACTATTAACCTGAAGAACATCAAAGAAAAATGTTATGTATTTTATAAGCCTTTATTTTCATCAGGTTCTAAAATGACACATTAATGATGTGTGTACAGTAAGATGGACTGATCAGTTCAGCCTGGTCTGGGTTAATGGGCTCATGTTTCAGAACATTTGGGGTAATTTTTTCACACATCTACACTTACATGTTCATGTTTACATTCTGGACCATGGCACAAAGACACTTTAATGAGGCGCCTTCATAAGTCACTTTTACACACATTTGCACACCCTCCTTCTTCGCCAAATTTTAATAAAAATTTTTTTTTATGTACAGTATATTTCTATTTTAATTTCTATTTTTATCCTGGTTAAATTTAATTTTCTATCGTATTGCTTTTATTCATATTTATTTCTTATTATAAGTTTTAATTCTCTCTTTAAGGTCACTGGTGGTCGTATAAACATTTCACTGCATATCGTACTGTGTAGGACTGTGTGTGTGACAAATAACATTTGAATTTGATTTGAATTTTGTAAAAAAAAAAATGTGTAAGCCTTATCTGAGTAATGTAGTGTGTGTGTGTGTGTGTGTGTGTGTAGTTATATTTTCTATCTGAGTAATGTAGTGTGTGTGTGTGTGTGTAGTTATATTTTCTATCTGAGTAATGTAGTGTGTGTGTGTAGTTATATTTTCTATCTGAGTAATGTAGTGTGTGTGTGTGTGTGTGTGTGTAGTTATATTTTCTATCTAAGTAATGCAGTGTGTGTGTGTGTGTGTGTGTGTAGTTATATTTTCTATCTGAGTAATGTAGTGTGTGTGTGTGTAGTTATATTTTCTATCTGAGTAATGTAGTGTGTGTGTGTGTGTGTGTGTGTGTGAGAATTAAAACAGCGCGAACACGGACTTTACATGTCACGTGGGGGTCACGCGGGCTGACGGTTTCGATAGTGAGTCATGATGAATCACCCGGCACGTGCATTACCTCACGTGTAACTCCGCAAGTGTGTGTGTGTGTGTGTGTGTTGGGTCGCACGTGTACCATGGAACTTTCAGTCATTTCTCCAGTAAACACACTGACCGGAACCACCGAACTCTACAGTGTCTCGGAGCTCTGCGTGTTCTCGCGGGAATAAACGTGATTTGAGAGTCGCCGCTGGGGGCGCTGTGTCCATTCATTCATTCATTCATTCGGTTACATTAAAGCAACAAAATAACTCTTAGAGTTCTAGAAAACAGTCTAGTCTGTGAGCAGCGCTTCTGGATCTAACAGAGGGGGAAATCAGGGGCTTTACACTTACACACACACACACACACACACACACTACACAACGAGCCTGCACTTTCACTTTGTACACTAGTGTTTAATAAACACGCTGCTGATATCGTTTATTCTGACATGACGATCATCTGTCTGGTGTCTTTAATCCGGTTCCACTGATCATCACTGAGACTCGGAGCTGAAGTCAGTAGTGATGATCAGTGTCGGTGTGTCAGCTGGAGTGTTTCAGTAGAATCTACAGCGCTGTAATAAAATCAGACTTACTGTAACAGGAGACTCCATCCAGCACAAGAAGAAGAGGAAGAAGAAGAAGAGAGAGAGATGAAGGCAGTCCGGAAATAATCCCAGATTTAACTCTCATGTCCCGCTTCAGATCTGTGTGTGTAGAGTAACTGTGACACTGACACACTCCAGTGTACTGCTCACTCTCACAGCTCAGGCGATACATAACATAAAGTCATACAGGCTCCGCCCACGCCCCGCCCCTCTTACGTGGTTGGTTGCTCCTATTATCTAGAACACACTAGACACTACGTCACTCTCAGATCTGTGTGTGTAGAGTAACTGTGACACTGACACTCACACACACTCACACTCCAGTGTACTGCTCACTCTCACAGCTCAGGCGATACATAACAGAAAGTCATACAGGCTCCGCCCACGCCCCGCCCCGCCAGCCCCGTAGCCAGTTGACCTCTCAGCTGCGTGTGTGTGTGTTGTTGGTGATGTCTGTCTCATTTCCCATCAGCCACTGCAGCGATGGGGAGGGGTAGCCGCCCTCTGAGGTCACCAGCACCTCCAGGTGGCCGTCGTTTAGCACAGAGATGTGCAGACGAGGCTCGGGGTAGAACGCTAAAGGAGGGGTGGAGAAGAGTGCTGAGTGTGCAGTTACCATAGTAACCTTCTTTACATCACTTTATCATACGGTTTGCATGTTTACCTGCTACTTTGAGGCCGAAACTCTTCCTCTGGCTGCCCAGCTTAGTGCTGATGGAGCAGGTGTACTCCCCCGCGTCCTCCAGAGTGGTACGGTCCAGCCTGAGCGATGCGTTCCCCTTCTTCATCTCCTGGTGGAACAGGCTGGTGCGCCCGGCGTATCTCGGGCTCTGGTACTCCGGCTGGTCTCTGCCATGGAAGAAACTGTGAACCACCTCTAGGTTTCGCTGCCACGTGATCACACTGCTGTCTGCTTCCCACGCGCCGCTCACTGGGAAGGTGCAGGACAGAAGCACAGACTCGCCGTACACACCCATCTGTACACGAGTGGGTACCGAGATCTCAAACTCACCTACAGACACACACACAAAAAAGTATAGTTTTAGTACAGTCATGATTTAAACGTCGTAAGATTCTATAACAAGTGTAAAGCAGTGGATGAACTGGATAAAGTTGGTTTCTGCTGGTTTTTACAAATTAGAATTTTAGTCGCGGCAAGTATGTTGACACACGCCAGGAATTAAATGATTCCGGCTCTCAAAGTACAGTGTGTACAGTAAGATGGACTGATCAGTTCAGCTTGGTCTGGGTTAATTGGCTCATGTTTCAGAACATTTGGGGTAATTTTGATAAAACATTAAGCCATGGTTCCAAAAAGAAAAACATAAAACATAGTTTTAGGATTTTTCATGAAGCCCCTAATGTGTTTGTGTGGTTTGTGTTTTAAATGTGGAGTGAATGGAGGAAACATTGCAGTCAGGTAATGTTCCTGTTAAACCTGTTCAAATGAGGACACCTAAAAGAGGAACTGGTCCGATTCCATTGATGCTGTAGTGATGAAACCTGTGTGACGGGGTTCAGAAATACAATCTCACCACACACACACACACACACACACACACACAGTGCCTGCGCACATAAATGAAAACACTTATTTATTTTGTCTTTTTTAAAGGTAAAGCGCAGGTTAATTTGTTTTATTTTTACTTCATATTTAGTTTTCATTACTTTTATGTATTTATTTTTTTGGGCTGTGGAACGAATAATTTGAGTTTCAATTATTTCTTATGAAATTAAAATTAAATTTGGTTTTTGTTTTGGAATACGGGCCTGCTTCCGGAACGAATTATGTTCGTAATCCAAGGTTCCACTGTATATTGAAAATTACGTACACCCTGCACATCCTGTTAACTTATACGTTTATAATTTATAGGTTTTATTATTTTCTATTTAAATATTTTTTTCTTTTGTAAATTGTAAATTTGTACACTTACTCTAAATTATAAATTTTTTTTACATTTCCTCCAGTGCATTTTGTTCATGCAGTAAAATCCATTCAAATTTCTTCATTTATTTAATTTAACAGTCTTTTAAGCATTTCACTGCATATCACACTGTGTATTGTTGTATATGTGACAAATAAAATGTTTTGGATTTGGATTTGCTTAGTGGGAGGAGAGACTCACCTGTGCATACAGAGAGACACGCCTGCACCTTTACATGGTTTCACTTTATTTAACAGCTAAAGTTTTAGTTTTAAGTAACTTTATACACACAGATTTATATCTAATGTCACTGTGTAGACTCATCAGCTAAATGGAGACAGAGTGAAATGTCTTTGATCATTATCACAGTGTGGACTTTAGAGACAGAGTTATTTCTAAACTATTAGTTATTAATAAACTATTATATATGTCTGTGCTTTAAATGTGACATCTTTTAAATCTGGAATAAATTTATAATTAAACATTGTAAATGGAATGAAAAGTTTATTAATGTGTATGAAATCATTTAACACTTTATGAGCAGTAACCAGTTTTGAATTCTTTTTGCAGTGTGTTTGTTTTGGTTATAAATTCCATAAAGTCAGTAAGGTTTCATCTTTATTTTGTAATAACATTTGTCTAAAATAAAACAGTTGGCAGGGAAA
Source organism: Clarias gariepinus (assembly GCF_024256425.1). Classification (NCBI taxonomy): domain Eukaryota; kingdom Metazoa; phylum Chordata; class Actinopteri; order Siluriformes; family Clariidae; genus Clarias; species Clarias gariepinus. The sequence continues at coordinate 37,731,675 of NC_071107.1, forward strand.
CCCCTCCGCTGCTTTTTATAGAACCAAAACATTCTCTGTTGGGATTCCTTGGCAACAGTTTCCATGGACGTGTCCTAAACAGTGCATGTGCAGTTATGACAATCTCCAGTTTACAGTGAAAGTAGTTACACAGGTCACGTGTGTTAACAGTACAGAACAAGGACTAAAGCGAGCTCATGATCTGGTACGATTTAACACGAAGGAATATTATTTGTGGAACTAAAATATATAAACTGATGTATAGTAAGAATGAAAATCTAGTTGTGAGAGGGTTAGGGTTCTACAGGATGATTTTTCATTACTTTACACAAAGGCACCTGTGAACTCTTGTGGCCTGTGTTCAGTTTTTTCATATAAATGTATAGTTTATTTTCCTTTTTTATTTGAGCATTTTTTTTTACCTCCTCTGTCCTTTGCGTACAAACCCAGACCTTCAGCTCCATGTTCTTGTTTCTTTCTTTTCCTTCTTTAAATATGCCTGATGTCTAGTCTTTCTTAGACAAGTAAGGCTGGTTTGAAGTTTGAAAATTGATTGTAAAACTTTCATCTAATTTTTGAAACAAGCTGTGCAATTACAGTAATGTCTAATTATTTTTAACACCTGTATGATCAAGATCTATATATATATTAGATCATATATACATTATAAAGTCTTTTAAGTGAAATTTAAAAAGTGGATTAAATAAAAAAGTTATTTTTAAAAATATTTTTTTGTCTTCCAACTGGTGCGTAAATGACAAAATTGAGTGTTCCAGCAGGACAGAGACCTCGAACACTCGAAGCCGGTTATGGAATTAATAAAGTAGGATCATTTTACTGTATGCTTTGGTAGCTTCAACCATACAGTATGACACATACACACACACACACACACACACACACACACACATTGTTTTTAATTATTCAAGAAACAGATATTAGAGATTTCTCCTCCCCAGTGAAAAAAAAATACACTTTGGTGTATTACAAATATACTGAAATCCTCGATAGTTTACTGCAAATATACTAACAAAAAATTGTACCATCAGTTAATATATAAAAAGTCTACTAACATCATGCTTTTACTAAATTTTGGAATTAAATTTTAAATATACTTTTATATTATAGTACACTTTTCAAAAATATATTATTGGAAAATATACTTTAAGTGAAAGGTTGGTCAAAGGTTGGTAATTTTTTAAAGTATACTTATTTAAACTTGTTTTTCAATGTAATTTTTGGTATATTTAAAAAGAAATATCCTCGAAATAATCATTGTACAAATGTACAGAAAGTATACATTAGAAAACAATTTTCAATATTCCGTAGTCTCGGGATATTATCAGTTACATTTATATGTACTTATACTGTATTTAGTGCACTACTCTCTCGTGCTTTTAGACTCGTTTCTGCACGCTGAACCTCTCTCTCTCTCTCTCTCTCTCTCGCGCGCGTGATGTTAAACTCGTTTTTGTGCGCTGAAAATAATTTTTCCGGTTCAAGATAATTTATGTTTGCACTCTCTTACTCTTCTGTGCGCTCACAGAATAAAGTGACACTGCAGCAGTGTGATATCTCTGTATCTATTCCAGCCAACCATAGACTAGAATCGGCTCCCCACCAGCCAATCAGAGATTGTAGGCGGGCAGATTCGGATTGTCCACTCTCTGATTGGCTCCCCAGTCCTCCACTTCTAGGTCAAATTAACGGCTGAAAGCTGCAACATCGCGTGCGTTAGTTCGTATCGTTATTATTTTTTTTTTCATCGGCATAAGGTAAATTTAACGGTTTTTGTTAGGTAATTTGTAATTAAGTCCATAGTTTAAACTATAGAATGTATTGTCTAATGTGTTATTGTTAAATCTCATGTACTTTGCTTGTGGTATAATGGCTCCGTAGCTCTCGGCCTGTTTTCAGTCTCTGTGTAACAGAATCAACACACCAGGTTTAAACTAATACTGTACCTGTATACTCTAATACTAATGTCTGTCTGTGTCCACACACCGGGTTTAAACTAATACTGTACCTGTATACTCTAATACTGATGTCTGTCTGTGTCCACACACCAGGTTTAAACTAATACTGTACCTGTATACTCTAATACTGACGTCTGTCTGTGTCCACACACCAGGTTTAAACTAATACTGTACCTGTATACTCTAATACTAATGTCTGTCTGCAGACTACAGTTTAAATTTTAGTTTGTGTGTTTGTTAAATACAAATAAACTATAGGACTGTTTTTTGTAACCTTGTGCAAATTAAATCTGTTGAACTCATGAATAAAAATTAAAAAAAAAAAATTACTGAAGTAATGCTTTTCAAAAACATGTTATAGTGTAGAAAATACATTCAGCATTTGTAATATATCCTAAACACCTTTAGTGTACTGGTAATACATTTGCAATACTGTAATATAGAAGGTTTTATGTACTGTATGATACAATAAAGTATATTTGTATTAACCGCAAAGTGTACTTTTTTAGTATTTGTAATTGACAAGAAGTATAACAGCTACTACTGTGATAAAAATATATAGTCATAGTGTATTAATTATGTATTTGTAACAGTAAAAATAGCTGTAATGTACTTATAATACATTAAATATATACTTAAATTGTATTAATTACTGTCAGGTATGTACGTTAGTACACACACAGGCATATACTTTAAGTGTACTAGGTATACTTAAAGTTGTTCCACTTTTTTTTTTTAAGATTATTATTATTATTATTATTATTATTATTATTATTATTTATTACCTTTATTCTTTATTACCTTTCTTAGTTAACAACTGTGAGCACCTGTAACCGAGCATAAGCAATTTCCCTCTGGGATTAATAAAGTTATTTAAATCTTGAATCTTGAATCTTTAGCACACAAAAGTATACTTAATACACTTAAAATTGTGCTTTTGTACACTTAGTACAAAATTAGTTGTTCCAAAATAGCAAACTTCAAGTATACTAGTCATTAGTCTGGCTGCAAGTACATTTAAGTATGCTTTGGCATGATAGGATTTAATATACTTAGTATACTTTTTTTTATATACTAGGGCTCTTTCTAGTGCAATCATTCTGCTCAAGAATTGACCAGGTCATAGAAACCACGCGCTGTTCACATCTCCACAGCGACCGAGTGAACAGTTCGAGCACAGCTTCTGACGTATTATAAAGAGAAGAGAACTGAAGGTGTGATACAGTTGTGTTCATAATAATAGCAGTGTGTTGAAAAAAGTGAGTAAAGCTCCATATTCATATAATAATGTTTAATTTGTATCACATAAATGCATTGGACTCCCTGCATGTTCTATTCTGAATCACAACATGAAGAAAAATGTGCTAAATGTATTATTAGTTTAATGTAACCCTGATAGCAAGGTGACATTGATTCAATGTTGAAATTTCATCAGAATCATCACTTTGGTTGAGGTTGATTATTCAATTCTAAATGATGTTGAATCAATGTTAATAATTCATTGCTTTTCTGTGTTGAAAACACAAACATTTAATCAATGTTGATTTTTGGTTTTGTAACCCATCCTCATTCAACAATGTAAGGCAAATTAAATTAACAAGTGCATTTCTATAAAATGTCTATGCATGTGTTTATGTGTTTAAAACAGGTTCAAAAATTGACTGCAAGAAAAAAAAAGATATATATACTTGTTATTGAGGAAAAAATAATAATTTGACGGTTAGTTTTGTGTATTTATCTTGCTGTCCTGTTTACTCACTTGAGAGCTTAATTCCTGTTTGCCGTTCAAAAGTACTTAAATTTTGGCTCGCATTTAACATCAGAGGGTGTCGGAGGGTGTTTTTACACTGTCGCCACGTCAGTATAATACACTCTACAGGCATGAGAATTTAATATGTTGTAGTCTGGAAGTTCCTGCCACTCACGGTGAACGAATTTTGGCGATCGGACCTACGGTATTCTGTTGGGAAGCATTTGTTTAAGAGCTTAATTCCTGTTTGCTGTTGTCTGTGTCTGACCCAGAGCAGTGTGCGTTCCCCCCCCTCACCCCCCCACCCCCCTCCGCCACTGACAGGAGTTACTATAGTAACAAGTCTTCACAGCTGTTTATTGATAAACAGTCTCTCTTTTTCTCACTTAAAGTTTAAAACTCAGCACTTTACTGTCTTTCGCGTTTATCATGATGCTAATAAGCCACACCCCTAGCAACCATTTAGAGCACCCTTCACAATTATCGACAAAAGAGAAAGGCTGCCTGACTATTGGTTGTGTAACTGAAGATTGCACTGAGCAATATTGTGACACAGCCTGGAGATGGCCTGCACTTTCCAGAATTCTCCTGAGGTGAGTAACATTGGTTAATATTTTTACTTGCTACATGTGAAAACAATTTTTTTTGTATTGTAATTAATTGTAATGTGCAGAACTCTGTAGACTACCCTTCCCATATATCAACAAAAGACAAAAAAATACAGCTGCATAACTATTGCTTGTGTACCTCAAGTTTTTGTGCTTCTGATTACCTCAGCAATATTGTGCCACTGCCCGGAGACGGCCTGCACTCGGACTTCTGATTGGCTGAGCAATAGTGTGACCCCGCCCAGAAGTCTGCACTTTCCAGAATTCTCCTGAGGTGAGTGGCAGTAGTGTATATTTTTAACTGCTACGTGAGGTGAGTAGCATATTAGTTACTATTTTTAACTGTTACCTGAAGTAAGTAGCATTAGTGTATATTTTTAACTGTTACCTGAGGTGAGTAGCATTGGTTTGTATTTTTAGCTGCTGCCTGAGATGAATAGAATTTTTTTACTATTTTTAACTGCTACCTGAGGTGAGTAGCATTGGTTCATATTTTGAGCTACTGCCTGAGGTGAATAGAATTTGTTACTATTTTTAGCTGCTCCTACACCGTTTCGTGTGGCTCGATCGGGACTGCTATGGAATAAATTTTGGTAGGGATTCGTTGCCCGGTTTTCCCAAAATTCCCAAAAAACGAATTTTGCAAAATTCATCTGTATTTCTTCTTATTATTATTATTATTAATATTAAGTGTAAATACTTATTATTCTTCGACAAAAAGTTTGGACCGTTCCAGCTTTGAGACAACTCCCACGTATGTTATACCGCTATGAATTTTGGTAGGGATTCGGAGGAATTTATATGGGTGTTGTTTAAAAAAATGATTTAATTTACCAGACATGGTATAATTGGTATAAAAAAGACTGATATAATTGTGAGATAGCCTAGTTCTTAAACCTCAAGGGAAAAATGTGTTTTATTTAAAATGTCTTCAGTGTTTACTATTTACAGTGCTATTTGAAATGGAAATGGCAGCTGGCATCAAAAGCAAAACAGTATATATTTTAGCTTTAGATTTTGTTTTTGGCTGTCATATTGGTCAAAAAAAAAAAAAACTAAGCAACTTCTTTTTTAAATTTACTTCTTTTATTATTATATATTTATTCCTTTTTGATGTTGGTTTTCCCAAAGATATATTGTGTTCAGGTGATGAATATGTTTTCATTTGAATGATTTTCTTTTTTTTTTCCTCCTACAGTGTCCTGGAGCTCCAAAATGGAATTCACCTTTAAACACATGGTTTTGATGGACAGAACAAACAAGGAAAACAGAAACTGAGAAGGTCAGAGACAGTGGGATTTTAAAGAAAAAATATTATTTGATGGTAAGTTTTGTGTATTTTTCTTGCTGTCTAGTTTACTAACATGCTTAGCTCATCATCACTGTTAATCGTAGTTTTACATTGCAATATCAATCATTACTGTTAATGTTGTGGTAGTATTTATTAGTTTGCTGTTTACTTACTGTAGGTTTATTAATGCTAAATTATGTTTTAGAGATTTATAAAGGTACTTTTAGTGCGAAACTATTAATAGGCCTTAGTAATTAATTTAGCATAATGAGAGAACAAATCGATTGGTAGCTAGCTATGGCTAAGTTATTTTTTATGGGTTGCTTTGTGAATATTTTAGTTTTGAAGTAAGTTGTAAAAACCGTGTCAGATTTTAGTGGTCATGGCTTCAAGTGTCATGGGTATATTATTAATATAGTAATTCTAAGACTTATTCAATTTTCTTTGAATGATACAAGATTGGTGTAATCGTGAAATAGCTTAGTTTTATTCTATATATATATATATAATTTTTTTTTGATGTTGGTTTTCCCAAAGATACATTGTGTTCAGGTGATAAATATGTTTTTATTTGGATGAGTTTCCTTTTTTTCTCTTACAGTGTCCTGGAGCTCCAAAACGGATTTCGCCTGCAAACACAAGGTTTTGACGGACAAAACAAACAAGGAGAACAGGAACTGAGAGGATTGGCATAAGGTCAGAGACAGAGGGGTTTTAGATAAAAACCGTGTCAGATTTTAGTGGTCATGGCTTTAAGTGTAATGGGTATATTATTAATGTTGAACGCAATCATTAGCAAAGCCACCAACTTTATGTTCCCTTTACTGTATGTTAGACTGTAGAACCAGTGCGAAAATTTCACACCCATTCTGTTTTATAATGCACATAATTCATAATTGCTCATGTTTGCACTTATTTATTCTTTTATTTATGAAGTTAATTCAGATTTTACAAATTTATATGAGTGTTGTTTAAAAAAGTTTTTAAAAAGTATTTTGATCAGGTGATGAATATGTTTTTATTTGAATGAGTCTCCTTTTTTTCTCCTACAGTGTCCTGGAGCTCCAAAACGGACAGTTAGTGCACCACAGATCCGATGACTTTGAAAATCATGCAGTGTGAGTTTGGAGAGGAGAAGGTAAAAAGCAATACAAAACAAATAATGTACAGTTTATGTTGTCATTCCTTGCCTCTCAAACTAAATGCAATGTAATAATGGGCCACATTAACAGTGCAGCATGCATCTAACTCTGGGTAAAAAGCTTATAATAAAATCATCAAAATAAGTCTTCATGTTACGAATAAATACGCAAACAGTACGGTATCTGAGCATACGGATCGGAAATTCGTGGGTATGGTTTGTTAATCCATGGCCACGATTTGTTAAACTTTGTTAAAGGCAACGTGACCTCTTTAAGTATTCTGATGGACTCAAATTGATCCATGATCCCTGAAATGTGATAAATAGACCCAACACCACAGTACGAGAAGCTTCCCCATATCATGATGCTTGTGTCTCCATGCTTCACCGTCTTCACAGTGTACTGTGGCTTAAATTCAGTGTTTGGGGGCCTGACAAACTGTCTGCGGCCCCTAGACACAAAAAGGAGAATCTTGCTTTCATCAGTCCACAAAATATTGCCCCATTTTTCTTTAGGCCAGTCAGTGTGTTCTTTGGCGAACTGTAACCTCTTCAGCACGTGTCTTTCCCATTTTCAACAATGGGACTTCTTGCTGATAGCTTGGCTTCACATAGCCGTCTTCTAATACTAACAGTACTCACAGGTAACTTTACGTAGGTTTTCTTTGACCTGCTGGAACTAATCACTGGCTGAGTCTTTGCCAATTTTGTTATTTTTCCATTCGAATGGTACTTTTCCGTTTTCCTCCACATCTTTCTGGTTTTGATCTCCATTTTAAAGCATTTGATATCGTTTTAGCAGAGCAGTCTATCATTTACTGCACTTCTTTGTATGTTTTTTTCCATCTCTAATCAACTTTTAAATCAAAGTACGCTGTTGTTCTGAACAATGTCTGAAACGACTTGTTTTACTCTGATTTTCAGAGAGAAATGCACAGGACAACCCTTTTGCATTTATCCTTAAATAAGGGGAACTTGTTTGACGCCTGTTTTTCACCGAATAATTACCTCTCTAATTGAACTCCACACTGCTATTATTTTGAACACGCCCCATTTCAATTAAATTACACAGAATCAGGTGCATCCAATCATGACTGTTGGGTCTGTTGGTTTTCTATTAGTCCACCACGCCTACAAGTAAAATATTTACCATGAGGAAATATAATTTCTCCCCAAAACAATTATTGATCTGGTAACTGATGTTCGACTGCTATTATTTTAAACACAACTGTACACACACACGAATCCTCCCAGCGGAGACGTGATGAAAATGAAGGATTCAGTTTAATACGGGAGTTTTAGAAATGACTGACTAAAGAAGAGGTTTTGTTTTTCATTAGACTTTGTGGCTTCACCTACATGCTTGGGCAGAAAAGGGTCAAAAAGAGGTTTTTAAATGCCATAATAGTAATTTGATGATTTGTGTGTGTGTGTGTGTGTGAGAGAGAGAGAGAGAGAGAGAGAGAGAGAGAGACTTATTACTATTAGAGTGGAACCTCGGATTGTGAGTAACGCGGTTTGCGAGTGTTCTGCAAGACGAGCAAAGATTTTTAATAAATTTTGACTTGGAAAACAAACAAGTCTTGGTTTACGAGTACCGAGTATCATGTATCACACATGCGCTCCTTGTTTTGATGCTGACTGTCTCGTGATCACAGCTGAACCAACGTTTTTTCTCTATCTTGCGCTGCAGAATTGTGGGTAATCGTCTCCCCTGCTGGGTCTTAGTGCGCATCTTTTATTGGTATAATCAACATCTGTATGCACATGTACTGTTTACTATAACACTGTGACCACTTGTGTGTGTAAAACATATTTTATTTTGTGTTTGTATGCGTGTGTGTACAGCTCACGTGTAATGTTTATTATAACACAGGTGTGCGCGCATAGAAAGCAAAGAAAGTCTCATTAGAGGGTAAAGATCCATTTTCTCCCTCGATTCTGAATGAAACAGTGAGCCAGTGAAGAGATTTAGGAATGGGTGTAATATGGTCGTATTAACACCCTCTCATCAGGATCCTAGCAGCACTGTTCGGAATATACTGCAGCTTTTGAAGGATTTTTCCAGTAGTCCCAATGAGAAGAGCATTGCAAAGTCCAGCCTGGAGGAAACAAACGCATGGACTAACTGTTCTGCATCAGCAGTTTTGCAATACATTTAGGCATTTGGCAGACGCTCCTATCCAGAGCGACTTACATTTTTATCTCATTATACATCTGAGCAATTGAGGGTTAAGGGCCTTGCTCAAGGGCCCAACAGTGGCAACTTGGTGGTTGTGGGGTTTGAACCTGGGATCTTTCCGTAGTCCACCGTAGTCCAATACCTTAACCACTGAGCTACCCCTGACCCCTATATTCCTGAGGGGTCCTAATATTCCTGAGGTGAACATAAGATGTCTTACACAGATGTTTGATATGAGCCTCATACGTCTAAAGAGAGTCCATTTTAACCCCAAGGTTAATAACAGATGTTGACAATGGGATATCCTGACCAGAAAAGGTAATACTGGTGATGTTAGATGTCCTAACCTGGTGTGGGGTGCCTACTAAAATAGCTTCAGTCTTAGCTGTTCAGCTGCAGGAAATTTTGCTTTATCCATAACTTTATCTCCTCCAAACAGATGGTCAAAGGTAGAGCTGAATATCATCAGTATAGCAATGAGATAAATACCGTGCCGGCTGATGATACAGCCCAGGGCATATACAATATAAACAAAATGGGTTTTGTACAACTTTTTGTAAAAGTTTAGCTGTACACCAAGGTGACAGATATGAAGGTGAAAAGCTCTATAAAAGAGAGGGCTAGAGTGAGATCCTGTACTGTAGTTCCTTTGGATGAGCACATGCCTCAGTTCTTCCTCCAAATGCTTCATTGTCTTTTTTAAGTCATTCAGAGAAATCTCCAAAAAGCATTTATCCCATGTCCTACAGTGATGTAGTGGTTAGTGTCACAGTCTATAATGTGTGATGTCTCCTGTTCTAGCCCTTGTTTTACTTTATCTGTAGGTCAGGGGGCGTATTTTAATAGTTAAAAGCTCTATTTAGAGTCTAGAATTATAGCACAGGCTGAAGTTCAACCCAACAAACCACCAGGACAGCAGCAAGCACTCGTCCACTGAATCCACTACAGGATCTCACATGAGCACTGACTTTTAGAGCTATGTACCTTCAGATATGCAACCCTGAACTAAAATACATGTAGACTTAAACCAAAGACATCATTCACCAGAGTCCATGACACTCACCATGATCATCACACCATCAAATCTGGCTGCTCATTGGACTTTTGTTGTTAATAAATGACTCAAAGCAAGATAAGAGAGTTTAATGGATGAGGGCTGGCTGGAGTTTAAACCACAAACCCTTGGCCCATAGGTGTGCCCTTCCAAACAAGTTACAGGACCTGATACTGGTGCTTTATTTTAAAGAACTTTTCACTTTCTGTAACTGTGCCCTAAGTCTAGAGTAAAAGCAACAGTCCTGAATCAGGGATGTCACACATTAAAGACCAACAAACTATCCACTGTTCAACTGTAGGGATCATGGTTCAGCTCCTTTTATAACTTCTCTCTTTAATACCAAAGTAAGATAAGGAAAGTTTCCAGTTCTTTACCCAGAGGATTCATTCATCTACAGAAGCTACAGGATCTTGTTTTGCTGCATGGGTTTATAGAGCGTTTCACCTTCTTATACAAAATCTGGAAGCTAAAAGATAACAAGTAGATTTGAAACAGGGACACAATGTATTAAAGACTAACCACTGAGTAACACTTGTGGGACTTCAAAGCGAGATGATGAAGTGTTTGGTAGAAGAGTTGCTGGTTTGAAGATCACGACAAAGAGCTTGTGGGGTTGTCTCGGCCTCCAAAATCTTTCAGAACCCGAATTGGTCGAGTGACTGTGGGATGTGCTGGATGTAACTCTGTATAACAGGTGGTTATATGTTTGTGCTAATCGTGTTACTATGTGATAATGTTACAGATGAGGTGAGGTGGGACCCAGGAATTTAATCTATGTACAATGGCCCCTAGAGCATGTGTAACGCAGATAACTAGAAGGTAAGTGTTGTTCTGCAAAACCCACCCTCCCCAAATCTAACAGGATGGGTGAGATGCCCCCACTCCTTAGAAAAAGTGAATCAGTTTTTATACATTAACTAATCAACAGTATTTATTTTAGTTAATATTATTAACTTATCGATGCAATGAATTAATTGTAACTCTTTCTTTTCTTTCTACACAGGGGAAGTGAAATGATTTTTAAGCTCAATGTTTTCAGAATGACATTAAACAAAAATAACAATAAAGATACTTTAATATCAAATACGAGTTTTTCAGTTGAATACCCAACAACAAAGTAAAAGTGTTTTTTCTTTTAACACACAGAAAAAGACCCACAAAATTTCATTCAAATTATTTAGTAAATTAAATGCCGCCTTAAAATAAAGGAAAATACTGTGTCCATAAACGTGTCAAAATGTTCATAAATTCACAAAATAGGGTATATGAATCTCTTCGGAGAAAAAGCCACAGTTCTCTGTTCCACAAACGACAATTTTTAAGTTCAGTTCTTGAACTCCTTGAAAAGAAAAGAATTTATTAACGCTTACCGGCGTTCAATAGAAAATGACAGAAAGGACTCTATCACCACTCTTGACTTATGGATGGAGCGCTAATGGATGTCCAGATAGACAGGGCATTGTCTCATCTCACGATCACTAAACAATTGTCCCTGTGATCCCAAAGGCCACAGCTTGATCCAACAAGTCCACAATCCCTCGCAATTTTGTAGATCAGCACCTCAAATATCAAAACCTTGCTTGTTTATTAAATTAAAAGTTATTTTAAAATTTTGCTCGCAGACCAAGTTACTCGCAATCCAAAGTTCCACTGTACCTGCATTCAAGAGAGAAGGGACTTAAGGGACTTAGGCAGTGGTTCTGTTGGGTGTTGTGGGTTGTGGGGCGGGGCCTCTGGCTCGATCAGACTGACATCCACTGTGCAATTTCACCAGCAGATTATCAGCTCCACAGCACTCTCATGTGGACATGAACATAAACAACATCCAGTGTTTCTGCTCTATAACACCTGATTCCACTCAGCAACTCATTAATACACTTTCTGATAAAAACATGCAGGTGTGTATCAGTGTGTATGATCCCAAAGTCTGTGTATAAATATTTGCTCCATTTGTTTCAGTGGTCAGAGCTGCTCAGATGCATGTCACTTAATGGGCGGGGCATGGGCTCACACAGGTAAAGTACAAATGTGTCTCTAATATTAACAAGTCATTAGAACAGAGACTACAGAAAGAAGGGACACTTTGGGAGGTGGAGTTTAGGGACCTGATTAAAGAAACCTAGAGAAAGAGAGAGTCAGAGGTCACAACCTGTTTGGGTTTTTATTGATCATAAAAGTGACTCTGATGGATACAAAGCACTGACACTGGAGACTCCTTCCACAGAAACACTACTTTAGAGAACATCACTGTATCAACAATTACACAAGGTTTTTACACTCTTTATGTAGTGTGTGTGTGGTATGTGTACCTGTGAGTGAGCTGTTCCTATAGAAACAATATCAGAGCAAGGAAATTAATATCGACCTGCACTTCTGTCAGAGCTGGAATAGAGAATTCATCGACACCGTCTGACCAATCAGAGCGCAGGATTTAGCATCGCTGTGGTGTAAACGTTGATATAAACAGACAGACAGACCCATGCTTCAGACACTCTTTAATGTTTTACGTTTGCAAGAAACGCCTGGTTATCATACAGTGTGTGTGTGCAAGTCAGTAGTGATTATAAGGTGCTTTTATGAAACGGAAAAAAAGAGAAAAATTAACATACTGCTCTTTAAATCAAAGCAATTTCAGGCTAAATAATATGGCTGTTATTAACTACAACATTTTAAACATGCTATACTGCTTTGTGTAAATATATCTATAACATTTATTAAATCATCACAACAAGGAAAATAAGGCAAAAGAAAGAGAGTTAAAGGAGACTGGAGCAGATATAGGGCTAGTGAGCATCGCATCGCTAAACAATAAGTTAGACAAAATGGTTTTAACAGTACAGCAGAAATTAAGGAAATTATAGAAATCCTAATTTAGTGATTCCCAAAATACAGGACAGCAGTGCACAAAGAAACATCATATATTAAAATCAAACATAATTAAGGAAGGTCCAGTCAATAGACCCTGTTTCAATTTGTTCTGGGCAGAAAGTCAGAACTGTACACCGCAAATTATTTACATCATCATAAATTCTCTTATGTCAGAAAGACCAACACCATATGTGGAAAAACAAAGCTTTTCTATTGTTTTACATATACAGAATTCTCACAAGTCCATACTGTACTTTCTCGCTGTAGATGTTCCTCACCCCTTTACTGGGGGCTTTTCTTTTCAACCTCCACATTTTTCTCTTCAATTTTCTTCCCCCATTAATTCCATCCACATTCGCTATCTTTATTCTTCCTCTCCCTCGTTCTTCACTTACTTTCTGTCCTTCCTTCACTTCAACATACAGTGACCTTTGTCTCTTAGAGAGCCATGTAGATTAATAGCTCCCCCTTGTGGACGTGTCTGATCATGTCACCGGGGATTAAATAGAGTGTATGAGTTTCCAGAGTAACAGCGTCCCGGTCGTTGAACTGTCCGTCACCTGCTGGACAACAAAGATATTCAGCACATGTTCAATAAAACTAAATGACTCGTACAATTTGTACAATTGGCGTTTCTCATTTCTGAAATTTAATCATGAATATCTGTTATTAGCGCTCCTAAACTGAAAACAACAGCGTTCTTGTATCTCTTGTAGACATCTGGATTTATTGTGCAATAAAATAAAATCCTAAGTTCTTACCTATATTTCTCTGACTGTGTTCACTGACCAGCAGTTTGCACATGCTCAGTATCCACATTACTCTCTGAGGAATTCTGGGTAATGTTATCACTCTTAGCGCTGGGCTTCTTGGCGACTGGAGGAGGCACTTTGGCTTTTATAATCCCGGGATCAGCAGCAGCTTTGGGTGTGTGAGAAACAGAATTCAACTCATTCACCAGTGTCTTCATTAGCGATGATTTGGCCTCTGGAGAAGAAGGAGATGTTTCTATCACCACCTTCTTTGTGCTTTTGGAGAAGATGAAGTTTGCCATGGATGATGGTGAGGCGGGCCCCGTGGACACCGGAGGGGAATGCAGCAAACTCAGGCGCTTTGCTTGGCTGTCTGTAGATGACATGGCAGCGGTTTTCAGACGAATGGCCTCCTGGAGGCTTATGGAAGATGAAGGAATGGTAGCTGGAGGCACTTTTTGAGTGAAACTAAATTTAGGAGATGTAGGTATTAAAGTATGGGGTGGTTGTGGACTTTGTTTGTCTTCTGTTTTACCGGAGTCCTTTTGGATTTCTTTTACGTCACTAACAACAGGCTGATCTTTTGGTTCAGCAGGGGTTGATAAAGTTGATAGCTGAGATGTTGCGTTTTGGATTTCCTGCACTGTGATCATTGGTTCAGGTTCTTCTTTGTTGGATACTTGGGGTCCTGACTCTGCAGACATAGACTCTTCAATTGGTTCAGCACAAGCTTGTTGAGTTTTTTGGTCTGTGATGCTGACTTGGCTGTTGAGTTCAAGTTTTACATCCAGCAAAACCTCCTCAGCCCTTTCAAAGAGTACCTCTGGTTCAACTTCAGGTTGGGTGTCTGAGGATGGAGTAGTGCCAGAGTTCTCCAGTACAGTGGTAGCAGGCAGAATCTCTTCCTTTTGATCTGAATCCAGTTGTGAGGGAAGATCAGGTGTAAGCAAAATCAGGGATCTTCTAATTGGTTTTTGGGGTGCCTCTTGTTTTGTCTGACCTTTTGGTTTTGGAAGTCCACTAGGGGTTTCAACTTGGCTCACATTGGACCTGATTGACCTGAGACGTACAGTCTGTAATAAGGACGGTGTGACCATTGGGGTAGGACTTTCCTGTGTAGATGTAACAGCGTGGGAGGTCGGCGGGGGCGACTCTTTCTCCTGTTGGAGAGCTGTGATGGTTTTGACTTCTTTTTTGAGATCTGTGGGTAACGGTGGTGGTGTAGGAATATTAGATGGTGAAGAAGTGATTTGAGCTTGTTTTGAGTATACATCTGGTGGGGTTTGCTTTGGAGGAGTAGGAGCCTTAAGAAAAGCAGGCATCAGTGGTGGAGGAGGAGGAGTTCTTGATGTTGGAGATGGTGGCATTGCTGGTGGAGGAGGTGGAATTCCTGGTGGAGGAGGCAGGATCATGGGTGGTGCAGGTGGAATCATTTGAGGTGGAGGTGGTATTTTCTGGGCTTGAGAAGATGCAGTTTCCTCTGATGGTGAAGAGGCCACATAAAGTAGCGGTGGGGGCACGTGAAATAAATACCTAAGAGAAGGTGGCATATCAACAGATTGAAAGTCTGTTTCATCCTGTCCATCTTGTGAATGTGGAGGCTGTACATTTGTAGGAGGTGGAGGTGGTGGAAATAAAGGGTGTGGAGGGGGACATATGAGCTCATCAAATGGTCCTTGTAGCTGGGCAGGTGCATCTTCTTTCTGATGTTTAACTGGGTCAGTTGGGGGCAGGGGAGGTATATGTTCAGGAGGTGGTGAAGGAGATGGGGTCAGATGGACATGGGTAAGTCCAGGTAATAGCATAGTGTTGCCACCAGGAGGCTGAACATCAATGGAAGTCTTTGTAAGAGTTGTCCTATATAGAATGTCTGACACTATGGCTTGTTGAGTTTGCATTTTAGGCGCTACTATATTTTCCTTCATTACATCTGTTGCTTGACTTGTTGCTAATGTTTTCCCTTTTAACACCTGGGTTGGCACTTCAATCTTCAAACCTTTCTTTTGGGCCCAGTGCTCAAAGTTGACAGGTCCAGGTCCACACAGTAGTTCGAAGGTTCGCTGATTGTGTGTCCACGTCTCGGGAGGAGGTGGTGGTGGAGCTAGAACTTTTGGAGGATCTGGAACATCGAGGAGCGCCATAAGTGTCATCACAGTTGGTGAAGCAACCACACCATTAGCAGTCAGACTCTTGATAGACGGAAGGAAATGCTTGAGATGATTCTGGTGATTCCCTCCGTTAGTGTGTGAATAGGACATGTTGCCTGTGTATGCCTGGAGGCCTTTCTTTAACTGTAGCTCTGCTAACACTGCTCTCTGGCTGGTGCTGCCGCCATTTTGACTTATATAGTAGGGTGATTCAAATTTTTGGGACGTGTTCTCCATCATTTTTTTTTCAGCAGTTGTTCTTGCATATGTGCGGGAATGTAGCGAGTATGAACGACTTGGTGGAGGTGGTGGTTTCTTGCTCTTTTTCATCACTGATAGACTGCGATTAAAACCATCTGTGGATCCTGTTTTTGTCCAGGTTTTCTCTTTTTGATTGTTGCTATTTAACTGAACAAACTTAAAAGTGGGATTTTGGGGACCAAGATTATCTCCAGCTGTGTCCTCTGTCTGACTTGTCCTGCTGGCCACCCGAGGAGTGCTGCTACTAGAAATGGTGGAAGAATCTGAGACCAGTGTCTCGGATGATCCTGACTGACTCCACCCAGAGCACTCCGAGAGGGTGGCAGTCCGATGGGTGGAAGCCCGAGAAGATATCCGTGAGGACATCTGTGATGGAGCTCGTGAGGAGACACGCGATGATGCCCGCGATGAGGCTCTTGATGGAGCTGGGCTGGCTGATGCCAGGCTGCTCTTGCTCACCATGCGCACACTACTGCGACTTCTATTGCGGCTGAGTTCAACCACGTCCACAGACGGAGGCAGTATGGCGTTTGGGATAATCTTGGACTTGTATGTGGCCTCAGGGGAAACGTACATCACTGGACTGGATGGAGAGTTGTTCGATGTGGTCATCCAGGGAAAGGTTAGTGAATTTGGATTTTGTGGATCAAACGACTGGGCTAACGGGTGCCCGAGTGAAGACAGGTCACCCTGCTGTCCCTCCTGTGGAGGAAGCTGTGGTTTATCCTCTGCTGCAGCCGAAAGACTGTTCATGTTCAGAAGGTGCATTATGGCACCATCTGGAACAGAGGCGACTGATATGCTGTCTAGAGTAGGAATGACGGTGGAAATGCTTACACCTCCATTGGAAAGCTGAGCATTAGTGAACTGGGATGCTGTCCATGCGGCTCGGTCAAGCCCTTGAGTTAGGAAATAAATAAACGTGTGTATTAGTAATATGAAAATACACTATTGATTTTTATGCCTAAGGTTTTAATAAGAAAGCATACCCAGTTCCTTCTGCACATGTCTTGGTATTCCTGTGGCCAAACCCACCCTTTTCCCCTTCTGTTTGTTCCTCCCATGTTTCCTGTCCTCTTTTAGTGGCCTGAAGGTGGAGGCTGCACACAGGGGACACAAGTGGAAGATAAACACTTTAGAACCAAGGGCTAAAGTTAAACTTTCACACTGGGTTAAGGACACACTACGTTCCCCGTCACAGTACTTAACTTGGTGTAAGAAAATAACAACGAAATAAAAACCGTACCTTGGCGTGTCAGTCCAGAACGTGTAGACTGATAGGAAGTGACAGAGCGTGTGGAGATCGTATCAGCAGCAGTACTCTCAGACTCGGACATCCCCAGCTCACTGAAGCTCACATCGTCGTCTGTACGAGCCGTCACTGTTGACTGCGAGGAAAAGGATTTGGTCCACATGATTAAACCATTAAACTAATTAAAGGATATACTTTCATGCACACATCTGTCTTTGCCTAATTGTTTTAAGCTCAGTAATGTACTTACAATGACGCTCTGGTTGTCCTGATAGTCCACGCCATTTTTGTTTTCTGGAGAATCCAAAAATAATGCTGTTAGTGCAATCTAAAAGAAACCGCCTGACTGTAATGCAGTGCAGATCTGCACATGAGCTGATTTTACGCTGTTGAATTTGCTGTTCTACATTATTCTTTGTTTTATACGTCCACAGTTAACGTCCACTAAAACTTTCAGATTGTCCCATATTGTTGTATTGATTGTATTGGTTTTATCAGAACGTACCATCTTGCTGCAGGAGTTTCAGACCTTCCTGAGCCTCTGTGTGCAGATCCTCTACATACTTTGGTCGATTTCCCTCAACAAACACATTCTCTTGGAAGTGCTGTAGAGGACATGATGTCCCACCTTCAACTTTAGGGACTATACAGAGAGAAAGAGAGAAAAAGAAAGTCTTGTAAGGTTTTCTTGAGGATGAAGGTTGGGAAAATTAAGCTGAAAAGCACATATGGAGGTTCTACATATGATTTCCTTTAAATGTCATTAGCACAATTTCTGTATTCTGTAATACAATAAGTCTGTATGAATACAGTGGTACCGCAGCATCAGTAGAAAGCAAGCGAAGCAACTTTTCCCCCCTTTTTTTGGTGAGATTTCTTTGCATTTTGTGTAAGATTTAGTAAAGACATAGCACTATGGGTCCCCCAAGAACGTTATCAAAAACGGTAGCAAGAAGAAAAGAGAGCAGCTTTCAGTTTATTTGTTTTTAAGCCAATGCCAAGAGGAATCATGAATTAAGGTTAAGTGTGGTTCAATCTCTATTTATTTAATATTTTACTTAA